>NC_044058.1:22852356-22853828 GCF_902167405.1 Gadus morhua | reverse complement strand
CTCTCTCTCCTCTCTCTCTCTCTCTCTCTCTCCCTCTCTCTCTCTCTCTCTCTCCCTCTCTCTCTCTCTCTCTCTCTCTCTCTCTCTCTCTCTCTCTCTCTCTCTCTCTCTCTCTCTCTCGCTCTCTCTCTCTCTCCCTCCCCTTCCTCTCTCTCTCTCTCTCTCTCTCTCTCTCTCTCTCTCTCTCTCTCTCTCTCTCTCTCTCTCTCTCTCTCTCCCTCTCTCTCTCTCTCTCTCTCTCTCTCTCTCTCTCTCTCTCTCTCTCTCTCTCTCTCTCTCTCTCTCTCTCTCTCTCTCTCTCTCTCTCTCCCACCCTTCACGCACACCTCCACTCAGAGAATACTGCTCCGTCAGCCCGGCTGTCGAGAGAAAGGTTTACTCCCCCCCTCCCTCCCTCCCAAATACCTCACCATACAGACGTTCGTCAATGCATCTGTCTATCTCTCTATTCATGCTCCCAACCTCCTCACTTTGTTCCATACATACCCATGTCAGTCCATTCATTCATTCATCAATCCCTCCATCCCTCCCTCCATCAATCTCTCTGTTTATTCTCCCATCCACCAACACACTCCTCATCCATCCATCTCTCCATCGCTTGTATCCAGACCTGTGTTACTCCACTCTGTTCTCCATCCACCCGTTCCAGTATTTCTGTTTGGTTTTCCATCCCTCCACACTGCTACTTGTCTGTCTTCACGTCTCCGTCTGCTGCAGCCGCCATGTGTTCTCCTGCCGTGGAGGGTTTACCGTATGGGCCAGCTTTCTGCCAAAAGGCACACATGAACACAAATGAGCATGTGTGGTTTCAGAATCTTTCATTAGCGGAGTGTTCTCCTGTTTGTACTGAATTAAACTGTGCGTGAGCGGGGGTGAGACTGGTGCTGAACTCCTGTTATCTAAGGTTAAGATTTGCGTGGGATAATCATTTGGTGGAAAAAGCAGAGTTAGTGAATTTGGACCAAAAGAGAACACTTTATGTTCAGGTTCATGTAAATATGTCGTCATAAACATGTTCATTTTGTCCATTGATTATTTTACTCTCTGTCCTTATGTTTCTCGTGTCTGTGCTTGTCCTCCCTCACATTAATAGTTTTCACCTGTTCCTCATCAACATTCCTAACTAACACAACCCAGGGTCTAAAAACGGTTCTCTTTATCCCATTTCCAAGTTCTCCGAAAGGATTCTCACACTTACATCGATACAAAAGGGTGCTCTTTAACACCATTAGACATGATAGTTGTTTTTTTTTGCCAGCTCTTCAGGAAAAACAAACCTCCAAGAAGCCTTTAGCTGACAAAGTGAGAAAGAGGAGTGCACTCCACCAAGATCTCACCTCCGGATATAGCTTTACTTTACCAGCATGAGGCGGTGGCAGATGGCGTGAGAAGCTCTGTGCTGCTCCTTCTCGTCTTCCAGCGGCCCTGACATTGTCTAGTTAGTGTCTCCGTGTGTCAGAGGGACAGTCAAC
>NC_044058.1:22837356-22847356 GCF_902167405.1 Gadus morhua | reverse complement strand
AATCTAGCAGCACTGATTGCTAATGCGTCCAGCGGTGGGCGAGTTCTCAGCGTGCTTCCCTCCACACAGACCTTGAGATGGCTGCGATCGCTTCCCACGGCAGGGGCAGAACGTACGCTGGTGCCCGGAACCATCCGTCTCACACTGGATATCATAATAACAGTGGTGTGTAGCACTGAGTCAGCCAGCTTTGACTTTGATTCAGAACAGGATGGAAGTCAGGCAGAGAAAAAGGTCTGGTGTTGGCAGTCCGTTGAGGCAATGACCTCTCCGGGTGCGTCACTATGATGGTGCACGTTGGCACACCTGTGAGCGTGCACGTGAGGGTGCACGTGACACGGGTGCAGGTGCACCTTCACGTGCACGGTCACAGGCAGGAGACAGGGGACTTGTCTGTGAGCGTCACCTGTGAGCGTGCACGCGAAGGTGCTTGTGACACGAGGCATTTCACGTGCACCCTCACGTGCACAATCACAGGTGACGCTCACAGACCTTTACGTGTACTGTTCACGTAATGGGCAGGTCTCTCGTCTCCTTCCTGCACTTATTGGGTGGAGTTGCTTTAGAAGTCTGTTTGTGTGTGATTCTTTCCCATGAAAGTGAGTTTGTGTGTTTTATGCGTGTGCACGTCAACGTTAGGGACATCATTATATACACCTGTCACAGCTGTCAACCGACCCCCCCCCCCTCCTTCATACACACACACACACACACACACACACTGAACACACACACTGAACACGTCACCTCATCGCTGTGCCGCTGACAGCTGTCGTCATGCCAACGGAGATAAGGCGACGTCTGTGTGTGTGTGTGGGTGTGTGTGCGTTTGTGTGTGTTTGTGTGTCTGTGTGAGTCATAGCCCTCGCATGCCCCTCTACCTGCGTGCACACCTGACCAACACACCTGTGACACCGGTTAATTATGTGTTGGGAGAGGACACTCCAGGACCGAGAGAGTGGGGAGGGGGGGGGGGGGGGGGGGGGGGAGACTCTGTGGGGGCTTCAATGTTTATCTCCTGCTTTTCCTTCTCACGCTTCCTCGGCGGTTTTGAGGAGGAATATGAGTGTTTGCAGAAGAGAGCGGGGGGTTAAACTGGGGTGGCCGGCCCCTGATTGATTCGTTATTGGGTTGCATCAGATCCTGTTGCATTTATGGCCACGAGCGGGATGTGTGTTTGTGTGTGTGTGTGTGTGTGTGTGTGTGTGTGTGTGTGTGTGTGTGTGTGTGTTTGAATGTGTGCCTGTATGTGTGTGTGGGTGTGGGTGTGGGTGTGGGTGTGTGTGGCTTTATGAGTCGGAGTGTGTCTGAGAGTCAATCTGTTGTTCTGCTTGTGCCTGAATGAAATTGTTGGATTTGAGTGCTGGGCGGAACGTGCGATGCATGGTAAATTACAATGTGTGTGTGTTTATGTATGCGTGTGTGTGTGTCTGCATTTGTTTGCACTTAACTGAGTGTGTGTGTGTGTGCGGGTGTGTGCTTGTGTGTGTGCATGCCTGTGCATCTGTGTTTTTTATGTGTGTGTGTGTGTGTTTGTGTGATTGGCCGTTGTGCTCTGTGTGTGTGAGAGAGAATGTGTTTTGTGCGCTTTGTGTTTTGGTGTGTGTATGTACATGTGCGTGCGTGTGTGCGTGTGTGTGCGGGGTGCGCGCATGTTTGCGTGTGTGCAGGCATGTGCGCATGCGTGTGTGTACATCTGCGTGTGTGCGTGTGTGAGGACGTAGGCGTGTGATTGAAATGTAGGTCAGCCCCGCGTTCTCCTCCTCCACTGGCGGAGCCCGCGGCCACACTGAGTATCCAGGCTGCCGTTCCCCCTCCCCTCCGTGTGTACATGTTGCTCCACTCTTCCCTGCATCCCAAAGACACACAAACACGCCCTCACACACACACCCACACACACACACACCTGGACACCCGCCCTGACTCCATCAGGGGTCTTCCCTGTCTGGTACGCCACATGCATTTCGTCTTTTAGGCTCAGGAGGTAGGCCGTGTGTTGGCTGGTAACCGGAAGGTTGCTAGTTCGATCCCCGGCTTCCCGGAGTGCCGAGGGGTCCCTGAGCGAGACGCAGCACCCTAACCGCTTCTGACGAGCTGCCTGTCGCCCGGCATGGTCGACACCGCCGTCGTCGGTGTGTGAATGTGTGCATGAATGGGTGAATGTTGGGCAGCGTTGTAAAGCGCTTTGAGTGGCCACCGGTCAGAAAAGCGCGGTATAAATGCAGTCTGTTTACCATTTCTGTTTACCATTTCTGATCGAGTCGACGGCCTGTCCCAGTCCGTCTGAGCAGCCGCTAGGCAGGTTGTTCAGCAGCTGGTCAGCTCCTTGTCAGGTGTGAGAGAGAGAGAGAGAGAGAGAGAGAGAGAGAGAGAGAGAGAGAGAGAGAGAGAGAGAGAGAGAGAGAGAGAGAGAGAGAGAGAGAGAGAGAGAGAAGATTGCGTACAGGAAGAGGAGCAGGTCACTCCACAGGGAGACCTCCAACATTCCTGGAGGTCTTCATGGCTCCGTGTTCAGGAGATGCTGAGAGAGATCGCAGATGCCAGTGTGGGTGGAATCCTGGCGGGAGGAACAGAGAGCAGAGGCGGTGGGGGAGGGGAGTGTGAATGTGTGTGGGAGAGAGAGAGAGAGGGAGGGGGAGGGAGAGAGAGAGAGAGAGAGAGAGAGAGAGAGAGAGAGAGAGAGAGAGAGAGAGAGAGAGAGAGAGAGAGAGAGAGAGAGAGAGAGAGAGAGAGAGAGAGAGAGAGAGAGAGAGAGAGAGAGATTGATGGGGTGTGGTTGGTTTGATTAATTAATGAGTGAGACTCAATAAAAACCTCTAGAGAGTGAGAGGGATAGAATCTTTCTTCATATTCCTCAAATATGAGGAATATGAAGACTTCCTCAAATATGAGGAATATGGAAGGTGACAATAAGAACCGTTGTGGTGGTCTCCTTAGAACGAGTCCTTCAGATCTACGTAGGGAGAGGGTCCTCTTCAATGGAGGCCGCCCTGTTTCTTTAGTAGCCTCAACAAACAAACGGCCCTAGAGAAAACGTGAAAGAAATGCGCTTTATTCCAGTTGTAGGTAGGAGGGGAGTGTGTTATCCCCATGGCGACCACCCATTTGTGTTTCTATTTTAGCAACGTTGTTGTGTAGGAGTGTTATAATGAGTGGTGCTTTATGTTAAATGCGCCACACATTGTCGCGTTAAACTATAGGTATCCTTGGAGCTTAACCCTCTCTCGGGCACGGACATCATAATGAACCACCGGTCGGACAGCTCCACACATCAACACGCCGTGATGCTGTACTATGTGTCCGAAAAGCTTAGCCCTCTCTCGGGTGTGGAGACCAAGATCAATCCAGTGTTTAGATAAAACCGAGTGTGCATTCTTTGATACATAAATGTTTTGGCGATTACGTTTTTTTAGGTTGATTCCCTCTTCGATAAATAAATGTTGGAATCCTAAATTTAAATTGTTGCGATACAATTTCACACTGTCATGTTGTCAAAATAAACCTTTTTTCAGGTGGTTGAACTGCAATCTGAAACTCAGCACGGGTTGCTACTAAATTATACTGACTGGACCTTTAAACATCGCAGGTGAGAGCCTTATGTATATTTTAGGTTCTGGAGGTGCGTTGTGGATGTGAGCTGAAGCGGTGGTTTCCGAGAGGGAAATGTGGATACTGTTACTCTTCATCTCAGCCGAAGATCAAAGCCACGTCTTCTGTTATCTGGGAGGATTCTGGACTCCTGGGTGGAATAGAGAATCTCAGGTGACTTGTTCCAATTTCTCAGATACTAAAATATATCTGCGGAAACCTGTTACTTTACCCTCTGGAAGTTTGATGTTCTATTAATATGTTACATATGCACATATGTTAGTGGTGTGTCCAGGAGATGAAAGAGGAGCAGGATGGACCCCCCCAGTGAGGACAATAATGAAACATAAGGAAAACCAAAGGTCTGTCATGTCCACCTTATCAATCCAGACTCAAAACCACCACCATAAAAACACAGTTTCACTGCTTAAAAACATCTTAAGAAGATATAATATTCACTTAAATTCAATTATTATGATTAGTCCTACAGGTACATGCTCAAATGGCTTAAAGGGGTAGTTCGGAATTTTGGACATGATTTCCAAATTAGCCTTGGTGTTCTTTATCATCGGAGACAGTTTTCAACACATTTCGTTCAGTCCTTCTTGTTGCAGAGTTTGCTCATTCTAGGCTAGCGCACGGCAACGGGCAATACTAGCCTGCTAATAAAACAGTCTTACGCACTCCACAGTACACCCGAGGCAAATCAACTATAACGCCAGACGGTCGATGTAAATGTCTGTGTTGATCGAATAATGTCAGAAATAAAACCAACCTTGCATTGCATTTCATTTTGTGCGACTTGCTGTGTCTCAGCGGCAGTGTTATATTCCTGGTAGCAGGCTACAGCAGCAGCGGACTGATACCTAGGTTAAATTCCGCTGCTGCTGAGAAAGTAGTCCCTCAAAATGCGATGATTCATGCGACGCAAGCAGGGCTGTAGTGGAGGGTAAACGCACGTAAACGCCGTTTACGCACCTCTGGAATTTAGGAAATAGAGTTTACGCACCTCTAAATAGCGTTTACGCACCTCAAAGTTCCCTGTGCCTTGATTTCTGCCGTTGGAATAATCGGAAATAAATTCAGCATCATTTTAAAACACCTAAGACAAGGTTTAATATTGTTGAACAAATAAACGCTGTAATCTGAATCATTTTCATTTGCGCTAGGCCTATGCTATTATGGTCTGTGACCCTCCAATCAGTGCCTTGCGGCTGCGGCAGCGACACCAATCAGGATCCAGGAAAATATGTAAACAGGAAGTATGTAAACACATGGCCCTGCGCGTTGTGGATTATCATGCCTGCCTACCTGTCATTAATTAGCCATGGATATCAGGCGATTTTTGAAGAGACCTTCGAGTGCTCCCACTCCAACAGATGCCCGAAAAAGGCCTCAAGTACAAAGTAAGACTGAAGGTGATCAATTCACATGAGTTGTTTTTGTGATTTATAAATCAATATTACTTGACGAACTATTAAGTGACTCCGAGCATTCAGATTGGCCAATGCGTAGTCATGCTATCCGTGTACTGCCCACGTCAAAATGAGTGAAAGTCAGTCAGAGTTTTACTATCCATATTAAACTCCGGTTTCGGCGTATCAACTTCGCTATAGCTTGGTCGCTATGTTGAAGCCTCAATTTGGAGATTCGAGGTTGGCGGTTGCAGCCGTGGACTCCGCGGCTGAACCGTGGATCGGGAGGATGACGCGACAAAAAAATATATTTTAATTAAATTCGGGCGGTTGGCGGTTAAACCAATAAAAATATAAATATTTATAAATATCTGTATTTTATATATTATAAATATTTTTATTTTATTATTTATTTTCTTTAAAGTTATTTTCCCAGCAAACTGGCCTGTTCCCTAGAGGAGCAGTATGGGGAATCCAAGTTGAAACAACTTGCCCAAAGGTTCAGACTTGATGACAGAAAAATTCTTGAAGGCTATAGGGATTTTAAGGATAACTCAAGCATCATTCCAGAAAACCTTGCACCACTCCTGAATATCGACCATCTCATTCCAGTTAGCACTGCTGAGTGTGAGAGGGGGTTCAGCTTAATGAACATCATAGTGTGCCCCCTGAGATGCAGTCTGCACTTGGTCACAGTGTCGTCCTTGATGTTTATTCAACTGAATGGCCCACCACTCAGCCACCACAAAGTTCAATCCAACACGTATGTGAAGTCCTGGCTGGTGAAGGCAGGACCTGACGTGGAGGACAAGGAGGCCCTCTGGGTACTACTGTGAAAAGCATGCATACTAATACACACACATACACACATGCCATTGATAGATAGTTCTTAATCCTACACATACTTTTCTTTACTGTTGAAATTTGAATAACTTGAATAAACTACAAACACATTCATTGACTGTCATTGATTGATTTAATATGACTTTAATTGATAACATAATGGAATATAGCCAGGCTAGCCTTACAGAGTCGCAACACTTTGCGTTGCGTTGTGTTGTGTCGAGGTCGGTCTGATCAAAAAATTCATAGTTTACCCACCTCTAATTTGACCACTACAGCCCTGGACGCAAGGTCAGTTTTAATTCTAACATTATTCTATCAACACAGACATTTACATCCATAGTCCGGCATTATAATTGATTTACCTCGGGTGTACTATGGAGTGGATAAGACTGTTTTATTAGCAGGCTAGTATTGCCCGTTGCCGTGCGTTAGCCTAGCACGAGCAAACTCTGCAACTAGAAGGACTGAATGAAATGTGATGAAAACTGTCTCCGATGATAAAGAACACCAAGGCTAACTTGGGAATCAGGCCCTATGTCCAAAACTCCGAGCTACCCCTTTAACAGGCCATATATGTATAACTGCCCCCTGGCCCTAGCCACCCAGAGGGCAAGAGAAAACTCCCTCAATTAGCAAGGAAGACATTATGAAAAGAAGATATCACATTAAGTAGGCGTGTCATTTTGTGTGACCAATCAAATTTTAAGGCACCCTACCCCAAACCCCCATGACCACGCCCCCTGCTCATGCATCTTTAATTGGTTCACAGTCAGAAATGCATACAGAGATGTTCTCGAGCGGTAAAACTGTGTTTTTACGGAGGAGGGGTCGGTTTGAGTCTGGGGGGATGATCAGCGGAACATGACAGTCTTTGGGGTTTTCTTGATGTTTTTTTATTGTCCTCACCGCGGGGTCCATCGGCATTCCCCTTTCTTCTCCCCCGCTCCCGACTCACTCAGAAGTCAGGATGAATGCGGGATACTGGCAGCTCCCCTTCAGGAACGCTGCATCTTTCATAGGATTCCAGGCTTCAGGAAGAGCTCTGCTGTGTCCTTCAAGAACGTCAGAAGAGTTCAGACTTTGCTCTTTATCTCGTGATCCTCCTTTTTGTGAGCTTTTCTTCAGTGTTGCTTGAGCTGAGCTTTGGGGCCTCTTCAGAATACCAGGTGAAAATACAGAAAAATACGGGAAGTCAAAACTGGTATTAATAATAATGGAATATGGGAGAGGAAAGCGAACACGTTTATGGATGCCAAGCCAAACGTTCTGGGTTTACATTTACATTTAGGGCATTTAGCATTCCCTTTTTTCCAAAGCGACTAACAATATGTACATTTGTCAGAAGAAGGTGAAGCAATACATTGCTGTCAGTACAATAAGGATGTTCATAGAACCAAGTGCAAAGCACTAACAATCACTAGGTTAACCCATACCCTGTACACAACAAAGAAAGCTAGGATAAGATGCTACACAACTTAGTGCTATAACAAAGTACGATATACATTAAGTGCGTACATTAAGGGTTTGAACCTGAGATTCTTCCATGGGTATCCTATCCTACCCCAACATACCCTTACCTCTTCATTTCCTTGCATATATATTCCCAGTGAGTGTCTTTGGATAAAGATGTGACTGTGGACTCTAATAAATGCGTCGCTTCAGATGTTGTGTGTAAAATACTGCCTCATTACCGTGTGATGCCAGCTAGGTTTCCTGTGTGTCTGTCACCCCGGCTGTACGGCAGGATCTCAGCTTGACATAGATTACAGCTTATCCACAGCTGGCATTCAGGGCTGATGCACTTAAGGTTTTATGCATGTTATCCCATGACGAAACATCAAAGAATCACAGCAGAAACGCCAAAAAAATGTCATTCCGAAAAGCACCAGCAGAACCTGGATATGTTAATAATAGCAACACAGGGACAACATAGAAAAAGACAGCCTTTTAACGGCGAGTTGTTTTAACAGTACACTCCCAGCGGCTGCTGAATAGAAACACATTGATCATCTGTTACTCTGGGTAGTGTTCAATCCACTGTAGACCAGGCTGGCCGCACAAGCATTTGCCACAAAACAAAAAAGCAATTCAGAATCCCCCGGCAGTAGGACCAACGTCCATCTTAACCCCTAACCTCCCCATCGCTCCACTTATATCTACACCTCTCCACCAGCCCTCACCTCACCAAAACACTAACCATCCAAGAGTCTGAGAAACCTCTGTGTTCTCCATTGCCAGGAGAATACAGAGGAGACTTCTCCAGAACATTTCTACATGCTGCGGTACCGTTGGTTCCCATCAGATTCTGGCTGCTGGCTTCTGTATAGAGTGAATATATGAATAGAAATGAGTGGAGGAACAATGTAGAAAAGCGTTTCATATCGTAGGATTCTGACACAATGCTGCCATTCCTTCCTTCCCTCTACCCCTTCCCTACCTCACTCCCTACCCTCCTCCCTTCCCTCCTCCCTTCCCTCCTTTCCGTATGATATATAGACAAGAATGTGAGAAACAAGAGGCTACTATCCATCTATCTATCCATCTATCTATCTATCTATCTATCTATCTATCTATCTATCTATCTATCTATCTATCTATCTATCTATCTATTAATCTCTCTCTCTCTCTCTCTCTCTCTCTCTCTCTATCTCTCTCTCTCTCTCTCTCTCTCTCTCTCTCTATCTATCTATCTATCTATCTATCTATCTATCTATCTATCTATCTATCTATCTATCTATCTATCTCTATCTATCTATCTATCTATCTATCTATCTATCTATCTATCTATCTATCTATCTATCTGTCCATCTATCTATAATCTATCATCCATCTGTCCGTATATTATATATCTGGCTATCATTCATCATCTATCTGTCTATCTGTCTATCTACCTATCCATCTATCTATCTCCCCTAGTGTGTTTGGGTGAGCCTCAAAGAGAAAGAGCAGGGAAAGTGAGGAAGTGTTTAAACAGAGATAGAGAGAATATATAAGGAACGAGAGAATGTACAGAGCAAGGCGAGAGTCAATGGGACTGGAGGAGGTGTGAGAGAGCGAGGACGGAGAGAAAGAGAGATGGTAACCAAGTTATCCTTTATCGTCCCTTTTTGTGGGAAATTCTTTCTCTATGTTCGACGGATCCAGGAGCCGATGAACACTTGCACACACACATGGACAGAGGAGTGACTGTTTCACAGGGACACCCACATAAGGGCACAGCAGCACACCCGGAGCAGTGGGCAGCCACGGCGCAGCGCCCTGGGAGCAGGTGGTGGTTCCAGAGGCCTTGCTCAAGGCCGTCTCCTCTGTGGATGAGGATGTAGGAGAGTGCTGCACAACTACTCTCCCCGTCCACACTTTTGCCTACTGGTCAGGATTCGAAGCGGCCACCCTCTGTTTGCTGGTCCAACTCCATAACCAGTAGGCCACGGATGAGATGAGAGGGGAGGGAGAGACAGGGCAAAAAAGCGAGGGAAATAGAGGAGAGGAGAGAAGGAGAGAGAGAGAAGAGAGAGACATCAGAGCGAGCGCTGAGATTAAAACATGTTGTGTTCCTGGGGGGAGGGCAGTGTGGGAGGGGGGGTCTCCGGGAGGGGAACAGACATAATAAGCCCTGCTCCACGTTCCTGCGCTCAGAGACCTCATCAAGAGAGCGATCCTCTCTTTATTACCATATCACAGCCTCTGCCAGAGAATGAAGCATGTTCTTCGGGGTCGGGAACCCAGAACGCTTCTCAACCGTGCCCGCCAACCTTTCCTCGAACAGGGCTGAGTCCGGATGTTTCCGTCAGGGTCTGCTTGTCCGAGGCGCCGTCAACTTGGCAGCCTCCACCCTACCAGCACGTGTTTCTTCTACGGATGTTCCGATGCCTGTTTTTTCCGGGCCCAATACCGATTCCTGAACTTGAGTATCGGCCTGTACCGAGGATATAACGATACATCATCTAGAATTGTAACTACTAATAGCACTTGTTCTAATTGAAGGGTTATTTTACGATGACGGCAACGTATAGTCAGTTCAGTAACTGTCTGCAAAATAAAATTCAGAGCGAGATCAATTACATTGATAACCTATAATTATAATAACACACTTGTATGCCTGCGTACTTGCCGATACCCCCAAAAAATCCGATACTGATATCGGTATCGAT
>NC_044058.1:22829856-22832356 GCF_902167405.1 Gadus morhua | reverse complement strand
TTGGACAATCCTTGACGAAAAGAAAGAAGATAGTGCCGTCCCATAATTCCTTGCGGCAGCAGCATTTAAAGTGTGGAACAATTCTTCAACATGACCGATAATTATTTTCATAAATCAAACTAATTGGGATTCATGTCGATAGATGAGTGGGCAGGAGTGTGAGTGCGGGCAACCATTCATAATGAGAAAACAATTTAGTTAAACTTTTTGACTGGTAGCCAATATTCCTTCTTAATTTCCATTTCAACCTTGGAAATGAAGGACAATTTTTTTCATCAGGTTTTCTCAAGTCTAAAAGCACAGTAAGAACGCAGAGGGCAAAGTATCTAGGATTCCCTTTTAGTGATCCATTTTGGGCTGCGGACATACAACCATTACAAACCCCCCAGTCACATAATGACGTAGCATACTGACGTAGCTTAATGACGTACCCTAGAATCAGTACAGTCGGAATCTCTTAGCACTGCAATTTTCCTGAGTACTTATTAATTCTCGTTTAAATCCTCCCTTTACCGTTCAACATTGTGAATCAAGCTCAAGGTCAAAGAGATTAGGAAAGGATTTTTTGACCATCCAACGGAGTCAGAGAGAGCAAAATATCTGCCAGAACTGCGTACGTTTGTGTCTGTATGCGTGTACGTGTGAGAGAAACATATATGCGCAGAGAGAGACAGAGCAAAAGGGAGGGGGGTGAGAGAACGAGAGAGTGGGAGATGCCCAGAGATATGTAGGAGGGTTTGAGGAAGGGAGCCAGAGGGAGTTAGAGAGAGAGGTCGAGTCAGAGAGAGAGAGAGAGAGAGAGAGAGAGAGAGAGAGAGAGAGAGAGAGAGAGAGAGAGAGAGAGAGAGAGAGAGAGAGAGAGAGAGAGAGAGAGAGAGAGAGAGAGAGAGAGAGAGAGAGAGAGAGAATGAGACAGACAGGTAGGGTTAGTGTGTTAGTGTGTAAGAGAGAGAGAGCGCGAGGGAGAGAGAGAGAGAGAGAGAGAGAGAGAGAGAGAGAGAGAGAGAGAGAGAGAGAGAGAGAGAGAGAGAGAGAGAGAGAGAGAGAGAGAGAGAGAGAGAGAGAGAGAGAGAGAGAGAGAGAGAGAGAGAGAGAGAGAGAGAGAGAGAGAGAAGGCCTGTCTTCCTCTCGTCGACCTTATCCACCGTTGAAGCCGGGACAACAGAAGGCAGTGAGGCTTCCTGCTAAAAGTTTATTCTGACAGTGAGACGGCGCCGCTGAGCTGCTTCCTCCGCCGGTCGGCCGTTGAAACGCCACGTTCTGCTGCCTCAGCCTGCGCTTTCATGTGGTCTCACCCTCTGACAGTCTCTCAGCAGCTCTGTCAGAGCTGTCCGCCGTAAAGGCTATACTACCCCGTTTCCCCCCCCCCCCACGGGATCGGACCGTTATGGGCTGTTTTCAGACACATAGGTTCAATGCAAACCTCTGAATTATTCATGGGCTGTCATTAGTCATACAGTTAACGCGGAAAATATATTACATCAGCCGCCTCTCGACAGAGGGAACGGCAGAGTCTAATCTAATCCAATCCGGACAGGGGAGGATGGGAATGTTTTTCCGCGTTTACGTTTTTGACTGGAACTGAAATATGGTGCTGGATGGGGCGGATGTATTGGGCCCGTGTAGGACATACCGGCATAACAAAGACGCCACATAAAGGATGGAAGGCATATGTACTCAGAATATGTACACACACACACCCATAAACAGCGATACACCCACAGCTCCACGCACACACAAAAAACACACACAGGGTGATGCACACATCATACACGTCAGACACATCCCCCACACAACTCAAACATCCCACACACAACTCAAACATCCAACACACACCTACATCCCCTCCCCCAAGCCAGTAAACACACACACACACACACACACGCACGCACGCACGCATATGAGGGGCCGTCTGGGACAGAATTCATACTTGGTCTTACACACACTATTATACTCTCTCACATACACTATTATACTCTCTCACATACACTAAATACTCTCTCACATACACTACTACTCTCTCTCACATACACTACTACACTCTCTTACATACACTACTATACTCTATACACTACTATACCCTCTCACATACACTACTATTCTCTCTCACATACACTACTATACTCTCTCACATACACGACTATACACTCTCATACTTACATGCAAAAGGAGTTTAATAGTTTGAATGAAACGGAAGTGAGTTTGAATGAAACGGAAGTGAGTTTGAATGAAACGGAAGTGAGTTTGAAATGTTCTTAAGAGTCCGCAGAAATCGAATATCAATATTATTTTAGTGTAATTACATTGTGTATATGCACAAGCCATCTTATACAAAGCAGCCGAAAAATAGAAAACCGAAACGCTACTATGTTTTTTTTTTAGAAAACTGCGATTCAGGGTTTGAATTCTGCTATTGTCGTCTGATTCATTGAATCCGCTGTGTTTGCCAGTGTCTCAGGGTCTTCCGACTCTGGGGAAGAGCCTGCTAGTTTACGCACAC
>NC_044058.1:22804856-22824856 GCF_902167405.1 Gadus morhua | reverse complement strand
ACGAGCTCAAAACCCTTCAGAGCTCAAGATGTTTTGTACTGATGCTCGAATTAGACGTTCTCTGCACTCTGAGTTCCCCTCTGCTCCTCTCTGCCACGGCCAGCTCTCCTCTCCCTTTGTTGGATGTTGGCAAGGAGAGAGAAGACGAAAGCCAACACATTTTCATGAAATGTGTGTTAGTGATTGCTACGGGAGATTCAGTCCATATCTTTAGAAGCAGAGTAGGTGGAAGGTACCAAACACTGATGTCTAACTCTGTCTGCCTGTTGTGTTGCCTGGTTTGTTCCAAGGCTGTTCAGAGAGGTTAATGCTGGAAGGCCGGTTGCTGTTTCTCATCAAACATGGAAATACAGAACAGAAGGTGGTGGGGCTATGAGGGCACCATCACAGCCAGTGTGCTTTGGCCTGGTGTGTGTGTGTTTGTTGTGGGTATGTGTGTGTTTGTGTTGCAGCACGCATAGGTGTGTGTTTTATGTGTGAGTGGCAGTATGTGTGTTTGATGTTAACTCTCTGCTTGTGTGCATTGTGCGTGGACCGTATGTGCACGTTCGTGATGCTTGGGACTTGTGTGTGCTGTTTGTGCGTGTGTATCTGTGGATGGATTTTTGTTGTTTTTGTATCTGTGTGTTTGTTTGTGGGTATATGTGTCTGTGCGTGTGTATGTGTGCATAGATTTATGTGTGTGTGTGTTTGTGTGTGCGTGTGTGTGTGTGTGTGTGTGTGTGTGTGTGTCTGTGTGTGTGTGTGTGTGTGTGTGTGTGTGTGTGTGTGTGTTTGTGTTTCGGTGTTTGTGTATGTGTGCATGGATTTGTGTGTTTTTGTGTGTCTGACGTGTATGGCCGTGTGCGTGAAACTGGCTCTGATCGACCACCGTCCAGACCCTCCCAGTGCCTCTCGCTGCGGGTCTGGCTCCACGACGGTCCCCCGTGGAGATCTGAGCATGGCCAACTCCGCCACCAACTTCCTCGTTTTACGTCCACGTTTCCCCCACTGAGGCGCCAGGATGGCTGCGGGCTCCAGGCTTTACAGGAGGCCTGCTGCTCTGCCTCACCAGGCTGGAGGCCAGCCAGCGCTGATATTCAGTCAAGGCTCTGCCATCGAAGGGGTTTGATCAACTGGAGGGGAAGGCTGGATTGAATCAACTCTCCACATTTACCCTCCATGTGTGATGGTCATATCCATCAATAGGGGAACCGATGTGATCTCAGAGTTCGCCTAGACTCTGCATAGCCTACCCATAACCCCCCCCTCCCCACACCCCCCTTGCAAACGTAGTGATTGTTGTACGTTCTTGCGCTTAATGTAAGCACTTATTCTATGTTGTACGTCCTGGCACTTAATGTACGCACTTATTGTATGAGGTACATCCTTGCACTTAATGTACGCACTTATTGTATGATTGTCTGTCGTCCTTGCACTTAAAAACAGTACTCAAGCATTGTGTAACATCTTATCCTAGCTATATCTGTTAGCATACGGGGAACGGGTTAACTCAGTGATTGTTAGTGCTTGGCACTTGGTACTGGGAACTACCTTAATGTACCGACAGCGATATATTGTTGTTTCTCTTCCTTTTGGAAAATGTAAGTCACTTTTGATGAAAGCGTCTGGAGAATGCCCTAAATATAAATGATGAGGGTAAATAGTTCTCTCACAGCAGGGAGCCGATGATAATATAATAATGAATAATAGAACGACATCACGGGATAACAATAATAACATAATAAGCTATGTTTTGATTTGTTTTGCTCTATTTCTGTTATTTTCACCCAGGCTAGGTGCTATGTCCCGGGCTAATATTGCTTAAGTTAGCTCCCCATTAAAGGCCTCGTGACTGGTCCCTGGTGGCGGGAGATGTAGGCCAGGATGCATTGTGGGAAGCCATAATCTAATCCTCGGAGCTCCTGAGGCTGGGAGATCTCACCGTGTGATTGGATAATTTATCCTAAAAAAGTGACAGCGCCTTCATCACCCTATACCACACGCACGCACACACAAACACACGCAGACACAAACACACACGCACGCACATATACGCACACACACAACGTACACATACATGCACATTATTCACACAGACAAAGACAACAAAGACCCAAATGTGCACACATAGACAAATATAAATACACACTGTAAAACACACACACACACGCAGACACATACATAAGTAAACATATGCAGAAAAACTCACAAATACAAAAACAAACACAAACACACATACACACGCACGCAAACGTACACATATATATGCCCACAAGCAAAGACAAGGACCAATATGGACGCACACACTCATACACACAAACACACAGACACACACACACACACACAAACACACAGACGTGTTTGTGCCATCGCCTGCCGCACCAATCTCCTCAGACAGAACACTGTGTACAGAAGCAGCATCAAACCCAAAATAACCCCCACATGCATTCTGTTATGAGATGCACTGTCACAAGCACATTCCACATAGCTGATGTGCGTAATACGCTGCATTCCTTACATCTACACAAGCACACACATGCACACACACACACACACACACACACACACACACACACACACACACACACACACACACACACACACACTTAGGCACCCATAGGCGAAACCTCCATCCTATGTCAATTTGTTTATAGATTGTGCGATATCAATTTCTTTCCCAAGCTAATCCGTGCCGTAGTATAAGATTAGAGACCTCCTGAACACACACCCGCCCCGCTTCCGTTCCAAACAGGGTTTGAAGATAACCAGTCTGCTGGCGGACGGTACAGCGAATCAGTCCTATCGCGCGGCAGTGAGACTTGAGTGCACTGCTTCAACTGCTAAAACTGTTTGGCGAAAAGAGAAAACTAAAAAGCAAGGGTTATCTGTTATGATGATGGTTTGTTTCCCTGACGCAGCTTCAATTGGCCTTGAGCAACGACATCTGTCCCCACTCCACAAGCAGTGAACGCCAACGGCAGGTTTCAGAGAGGAATCGGCTTATTTAATATAGGTACTAAGATACAATGTCTGTGGGCGGCTGTGCTCAAACAGATAGAGGTGCTGTATGTATAAATATAGATCAATCCAGTGTCACACCGATTACAATTTAATACAACATTTTACAATGTTGGCAGTTTTTTGGAG
Organism: Gadus morhua; assembly: GCF_902167405.1. Taxonomy (NCBI): domain Eukaryota; kingdom Metazoa; phylum Chordata; class Actinopteri; order Gadiformes; family Gadidae; genus Gadus; species Gadus morhua. The sequence goes on along the minus strand of NC_044058.1, from coordinate 22,821,727 downwards.
CATGGTACATTTGCAACCCTTCAAATGTATTATCAGAGGTCGGCTGGCCTCGACTATCGAAAACTCACAGGGGTGATAAAAAAAACAGCGTACTGAAAGACGATATGAATGTTTCAGAGCGAGACATTGGGGATGTAACAACATGCTCTCTGCTGTCAACAGCAGTGGCTTCTTGTTATGATGTCTCCGGGGCTAAGATGTTGCATTTCAGTGGATGTGAAGGGATGGGAGTAGCATCCTGGCCGTGTAGTGTTAAATGGTCTTTTTTTCTTTGGGTCAGCCAGTAGCGTTTCAAATTGGAGTGGCCTGGATGCGATTGGCTCCTCGTTCGTCCTCTTTACTGTAGTGAGACGAAAGCAGTGCTGTTATATCGCTTGTTCAGACCAAGTGTCAACGTCCAACAGAGTCCTTAGAAGAGTACTTAGGAGGGGGCATGGGTCAGAACTAACACTTACACGCAGACATCCTGAGAAGAATCACAGGAATGAAGCCACAGAGGACACCGAATGGAATAATGTGGGACTGCACGGGTGAAACCGTGTCTGATAAGGTGTGGATGACTCTAGTTTGAACCACATCCTGTTCAAGGTTCAGGTGCCACCTGGTAAAGACTCCTTAACGGTGCTATCATCAGACACAACACGGAAAATCGGGCTCTCAGGATGTTAGTTAAACATTTGTCTGGAGCCTGTCACCAACACTGTCATAATAGCATCAATAATGGGTCGGGCTCCGCTGGGCTTCTCACCAGAAGGGAGAGGCGGCCTAATGAGTGGGAGAGGGGGAGGGAGGGCGAGGGAGGGGGGATGGAGATACGCAGCATCAGGACCACGATGTACCAGAGCTGCATGACGGGGCAATGGGGAGCCGTCGGCGAGATCCATCACTCTCTGTTTCAGTGTCCCGGTCTCTCTCTCACTCTCTCTCTCTCTCTCTCTCTCTCTCTCTCTCTCTCTCTCTCTCTCTCTCTCTCTCTCTCTCTCTCTCTCTCTCTCTCTCTCTCTCTCTCTCTCTCTCTCTCTCTCTCTCTCTCTCTCTCTCACACAGTCAGGCTGTCTCTTTGCATTGTTTTATCAGACTTTTCTTTAAACAAACAAATACACCAACAAGGACACAACGGAGAGGAAGATAGACACACACAGATGCATGCAGGCACACACCCACACACACGCACGCACACACACACATAGAAAGATAGACACACGCACGCATGCGCACCCACACACACACAACCACACCTGAGACACCTAAACAAACGCCTCTGTTGACACCCAAAACATTTATTCAGGGGAGCATCTCACCTGCAGGCCGTGATGGGTGTGTGTGTGTGTGTGTGTGTGTGTGTGTGTGTGTGTGTGTGTGTGTGTGTGTGTGTGTGTGTGTGTGTGTGTGTGTGTGTGTGTGTGTCTGTGTGTCTGTGTGTCTGTGTGTGTGTGTTCAGATGCTTGCATAACCTCCTGTCCTAGTTTACCCTGGTCTCACTAGGAGTACAACCCCTGTGGTGATGGGACCACATACAGTGTGTGTGTCTGTGTGTGTCTGTGTATGTATCAGTGGCGGCTGGTTGGTTTTTAAAGTGAGGGAGGAAATCTGCGCCCTTGGTTGCCATTGGCCTGCTTGCACAGTTAGTGGCGTATGGTGGCATACGTATGTGAGATTGAAGTTGTTTCAGGTTGTTTTGCTGCACTACAAAATAGCAGGGAGGGATAATTATGTGAATGGAATTGACACAAATCCACCAGTGGCAGCATTGTGCTTTGAAAGTTGCTGGGCAGCATGTCTTGGACTACAAGGGCAGAAGGAAAGGATGCAAAGCCAATTAGTAAAATCAGGCCTACTCTGGATTTTGACCAAGAAAATATGCCCAATGGTAACCCAAAATACCAAAAGTGATGCCATTTAAAATGCACCATGCATCATGAATCATTCACTAACATCCTTTCCACATTATCAAACAGAACGGTCAGAGTAACAAACGATTAAAAGAACAACAAGAACATTATCTCACAATTATTTTCATGGGCTGTAAGCCTAACATTGTTTGAGGCAAATGTGGATGGAGCCAATTAAGATTGAGGTTCTTCATTTATAGATCACGTCAACCCTCCTCGCTGTTTGTGTTGCAAAGATATCAGTTATCTGGTCATACCAAACAGGATATTTTTTAAAGTGATTTCAGAACCTTTGGTGGTGGAAACGCCAATATAAGTGTACCGAGCCACACCGAACCGCACCGCACGACGGAAACGCCAACGTAAGCGAAAAGAGCAGCACTGTACCGCAACGAACAGTAGCGCATCGCTCATCAGCAGGCCCGGCTCTAGGCATAGGCAGCATAGGCGAATGCTACGGGCGCATTTATTTATTCATCTAACTTTAACTTCAATGTTTATATTTCTTAATACCAGTAGTTATGTCCAAATAAATATTAGACAACATAACATAACATGCAAAATAAAAGAGCGCCCTAGTTTCCATTTCCCCCGCGCCCCCCCCCCCCCAGAGCCGGGTCGAGAAACGATGCATACGACTGAGCGGGTTCGTTTGTTCTCGTAGCATAGACTTGGGGGATAACCCCTCCCTCCGGGCTGCTCCACAGCCAGGGCTCCTGCTTATTGGTTCATAGCGCAGCAAGGTCTCCTTCTAATTGGTTCATAGCGCAGCCAGGTCTCCTTCTAATTGGTTCATAGCGCAGCCAGGTCTCCTTCTAATTGGTTCATAGCGCAGCCAGGATTCCAGCCTATTCGTGAATAGACGTTTGGCGCGATCTAGATCCCTTAGCTAGCCACACCCACTCAGAGGAGGACTTCCCTCCTCTCTCCCATTGAACCCATGGACCCATTAAAGAATGTTATTCACTCACCAGCCGCCAACACCTTCGGGGAAATGAATGGGAGTCAATGGAGGCTGAGGGAGGAACGTCCTCCCTGAAGTAATTGTCGATAGGCGATAGGGGGTGCACGTGTGTGTGTGTGTTTCTATGCTGTTCACTTTTCATGGTTTCCTCTTGTTTCTCCCCTGTAACAAAAGCTTGTTTACATCAGGAGGTTAACCAGCCACACATGCACTCCTTTATTCATGGTGATCGCTCTGGATTATTCATCTCGAACCAGAGGAACAGGGCATTCGCAGGTTGACTGATAGTATTTCTACACGTACTGACAGCTCTGACATTTGAAGACAAGTCTCCACCAAGACGCCAGCTGACCTTTGGAGTTTTACCAGGCTCCAGGACTGAAGTATTTTACTGTTTGATATTTTGACACAGAATGGACGGTTGAGGGAACATTGACTACCCGCGACACGACTGAAGCACCAGATGGTGGGGCTTAGCGCTACGTGATTTAGCGACTGCGCCACCTCGCAACACCTTGACCGTCTCTTTCACACATTTCTGCTGATTTAAGATAAAAGAGCAAATGATTTAGTGTTGACTTGATATTCAATTATCACTATTTAGCCATTTTGGCCACGCAACTTGGTTATTGGTTATTGCAGATCCCGGGGAATCTAAACCAGTCCCATTGGGGCTGGAAGTCAAACACCCTAACTACTGGTACGCCCTGCCGTCCTGGCCCGTCTACTCATTCTGAATATCAACATTTAAAAGGGCATCACACTGGAATACCTGCTGCAATCTCACGGCAGATTTCAAAGTTTCTAAACTTTTGACATTTTGATTGATATCGACGTACTCCATTCTTCTTAGGAAGTAAGATCCTTACGGAGTAAGAAGAAAAGAGTAAAGAGCAAAGTGTTTACCGTGGTGGGTGCTTTAGTGAATCAAAACCAACCAAAGACACGCCTCTAAGCCATGAGAATGAATCACAGATCAGCAGATAGAGAGTAAGAGAGAGAGAGAGAGAGAGAGAGAGAGAGAGAGAGAGAGAGAGAGAGAGAGAGAGAGAGAGAGAGAGAGAGAGAGAGAGAGAGAGAGAGAGAGAGAGAGAGAGAGAGAGAGAGAGAGAGAGAGAGGGAGCAAAAGAGAGAGAGAGGGAGAGAGAGAGAGCTTTACTAAGCCAGTGGAGGGTAGCTTAGCGTCGTAGCACAGGGGGCATTGATCCACGGGGAGAGAGCAAGCCTGGGTTAACATCGCTACTGAATGTTAAACAGCTCACAGAATTCCCCTCAGATATCCCTCTTTCTCTTCATCATCTGCGATATCCCGCGCCTTACGACTTCCACACCCTTCCTGTAAGATGTATCGCGTGATGGGATTCAACCTCAGACGTGTGCTCAGACGAACGCGGGCCGGGCTTAATGTATGCTTTCTCTAATGGCATCTTATGGTACTTAAAGCTGAGCAAACATCGCTCTTCCCACACTAATATTAGCTACATTAGTGGGCGTCCTCCCGGCTCCCAGCGGCCACATCCACCATGAGCTCCTCCACCTCTCCCGTCTCGCACGCCCCCTCAACGCCATCAGCGTGGCTCAAGTGCCATCGACATCCACCCCAACGGAGCCACCGTTCAAATATTGTCATCCTTATTAATATTGTAGTGGCCTAGGAACTAATATGATACTATCATCAGTCACAAATGATATCAATTATGTAGCGGTCGAGGCTTTTAGAGGGGAAAAGGCAGAGGCGTGCTTCAATTTCTGCTCTTAACTTTATCGACCGGCGAGGTATATAACATTGAATAAATTCAAACTATAAATATTTAATGCCGTTGTTTTTGTTTTGTTGGTATGAGAAAAACAAAATCCAAATCTTTGCACGTAATCGCTAGAACATGCAGACATAACGGTAGTGAAGAACTCACCGTGCTGTGGATGCTGGGTCTGGCAGGAGCGTTTTACGGGAAAAACATGGTGACGAGGACTTTAATGAGCTGGTAGGAGTAGGGACATGGGCTGGCTCTCCATCTGGATGGGGCTTATAGTAAAGCTAATGTCTTTTGAACTGAGTACATTTGGATGGGTCTCTTGTACCGGGCCACGGATCGATTGAGTGAGACGTTGCTTTTGTGTGCTTTTGTTTGTGTTGCAGTTGTTGGGGGCGGACTAGGGAAATCACTTTCCTTTATAGACTGTCCTCCAATAACAGTTTATTTTGTTTTTACTTACGGAAGGATGTCTGAGGAAATGGCTTATATTGAGTTGCAGGCCTCTTCCCTTTTATTAATTTTTTTCTTCTGGCAGACGAAACATCTCCCTTCAAAGCATTTTGTCGCGGAGTGAGCATTCCTTGCAAGCTATTGATTTTTTAAATGAAATAAAACATAGACGTAACCATGGAAGTACACATTCCCCGCCTATAGTTCACTGACGTATCTTCCTCTGCGCACCGAGAGAAAAAAGCCTGCAGACGTAGAGCGAGGGAGGGAGAAAAACAAGAAGAAAAGAAGTATGAAGAAAAGTATTTGAAGTCTAGAAGAAGGCGCCGCAGAATCCCTCCCCTCTTTAGGTGACCCTGATCTTCGGCGGGCCCACACTGTGTGCAGCGGGGAGCGGTGACACGGATTTGATCAATAACCAACAAACCTTGCCGGGCCCAGAGGGGTGACCCTCCCCCCGGGAGAGGTGAGCGCTCCGGCAGATGGGAAATCGGAGGTTCATTAAACGGACGGTTGGCTCAGAGAGAGATCTGGCTGGGGTCTCCACAGCCGGGACGGTAGATCTGGACTCGATATTTCTCCACCGAGGCCATATCCCCATCCTCATGGAGAACACCCTGCATACAAGAGAACATGAATTCCGTACACGCATTCACATCATGCATACAACCCAAATATTAAGTAAAAACAAAAATTGTAAATCTATTATATACCAAAATGAAGTTTACTTAGAACGACATTTGGCCCAGGAGGTTGGCTGTTCACCGGAAAGTTGGTAGTTCGATCCCAGGCTCTTCCTAGCTGAGTGTCGAGATTTCACCGAGCGAGACGCCCCACCCTAGTTGCTTCTGACGATCTAGCTGTCGCCTTGCATGGTTGATTCTGCCGTCGGTGTGTGAATGTGTGCATGAATGGGTGAATGTTAGGTAATATTGAGGACTAACATTTGAAGAGCTACTGGTTAGAAAGCTCTGTATGAATGCAGTCTGTTTACCATTTACTTTATAGGCCTACATCTGGTCAGCAGGGAAGCTTTTTTATTTTATTTTTTCTAGATTCAGGGGAGATAAAGCCAGCATCTATTTTTAACGCCATCCCCTGGAGTTGTGTGAGGGTGTATTGCTCAGATTATTACAACATGTTTTCATTTTAAAACATCCACAGCCTTCTGGCAGGCTTATAGCTGGCTAATCAGAAATCTCAGTGTGTTTCTATCTGAACAGATCCGTATATTCCTGTGTGTTTGTTTCTCTCAGCAGCATTCAAACCTGTCGTTGTTTAACCGGAACAGTCAGGTCGGTGGGTTTGTGCTTAAAATAGACTAACACATATAAGCAACCGCTTATTTCTTCTCCTCGTTTTTTTGTCTGACATCTTCTTTGTGTCATTCTCTCCTATCACTCCCCTGCGCTACCTGTAACTGTGCTATGTACCCGGAACTGGGCCTTCGGTAGAACATTTCCTGTTCTCCTCGAGGATCCATTTTATAGAACCTCATTGTTGTTTAGGAATTACCAAAGTAATCCTCTCGCTTTTCTGTTTGAAGAACACAACCGTTCCTGTCGTGTTCATTGACTCAGACAAGCCCCTCCGGGCCTCATTCGTGGTCGCTGGTCCATATATTTGGCCCGCTGTATGGAAGTTTAAACGGCCCCTGGACAGTCTGTTGGGAGAGACGATGAAATGCAGCTCGGTACAGTCTGTAACCCAAACTCTAATATCTACATTTTGAATTCATGGGCACACAGATTTAGTTATATTACAAACAATGCATATTTTCTCATCACTTTCACATTGACATTTATATTTAGGGTATTTAGCAGACGCTTATCGAAAGCGACCTAAAATACTTACATTAGTCAGAGAAAGAGAGAAAATATATATCGCTGTCGCATACTCATGGCCATAGTTTATCTACATTTATTTGTCACAATGTTCTATTTTGTTTGATTTGTAGTTTTTATTTTCTACGTTTCGCACAATAAATATTGATGCAAAAATTACATTTTGGAAGCCCAACCCATCACCGCTCATGAAGTCCATCCAAACCAATTTCAAATGTACAAGTCATCAGTTTACTCTTCTGACCCATCTGATTAGTTTGTACATGATATTAACTAGCAGTAGGTGGAGCAGCAAAAGCAGCTTGTTTTTAGGGTGGTTAGTCACAAGCATCGGTCTGCTAGTGACTAAGTGTCTGAGGAGATGAGATGAGCAGCAGGCTAACACTATCTCTCCTTACCTTCTGTCTTCTGTATGGACTGAACCCAACAACCTCTCCGTTGACTCTTCTATTTTCCCAGAAAGGTTCTCTCCTCCGTCTTCCACACAGGAAGAGTAATTGGTGTTTGCCTGCGTCCACACACCACTTTCCCCTCAGCCCGCTCAACGCAAAGGAGGCATTTAGCTCAAGGCTGTAAGCTAATGACGTGTTTTGCTAAAGCAAGGTTCATCTAGCGAGAGGCGAAATAATCATTCAACACCTCGTCCCCGTGGGGATGCAGATAGCCGTTCGACACCCAGGTGTGCACACCTCCATTACCTCACTATTCTTTACTTTTAGCTGGGTGATCTTCACTACATTTGAATGATTCACGAAGAACGCCAACAGTTGATAACCCGTTGTGCATATATTTTACTCTAGGCCTGTATCGTTGAGTTGCTAGGAGGATCCTCATTGTGTGTAGACTGCCACAAGGAATCCTAGAGCAACATCACTTTTGTAAACAGACCCGTCAGATATCCTCTCCTCAACGTGCCAAGTTTATGCCATGCTAATTAAACTGTCAAGAATTACTCGATGCATCTAATTTGACGAAACAACGCTGAACATTAACTGAATGTTAACGGACGCACGTTTCTGACTGATGTTGTAGCGATCAACAAGCATGATGTTTGAATAATGTATGTGGTAATATCTTTTAGACTAACTATCTCCCATGGATGAATCAGTTTGCTGTAATTGGCAGTATGATCATCGATACCACAATAGGATCATCAAAACTTTGTTGCAAATATCATGTTTCATTGAAGGCATCCGAGAGACATCGAAGAAAATGAAACTTGACATTTGCACAAAGTCCATCCCGGTACTGAGGATTGAATCCCTGCTTCGACCCTCTGCGACTACTTGGTGTCCGTCTGAGTAACCGTGTCCCGACATGTGCTGTGCTTCCCCAGGGCCATGGGGGAGGTGCATGGGCAGCGACTGCGGACCCGGGGGCAGCCAGAGCCGCGCCGTCTGGTGCGCCCACGTGGACGGCTGGACCACCCTGCACACCAACTGCGACCAGGCCCAGCGGCCCTCCAACCAGAGGAACTGCTTCCGCGTGTGCGACTGGCACAAGGACCTGTACGACTGGCAGCTGGGCGCCTGGAACCAGTGCGTGCCCGTCTCGGCGAGGGCCAACGGAGCCCCGCAGCTGGCGCTTTGCCACGGCGGCGAGGAGGGGACTCAGCTGAGGGAGGTGGGCTGCGCGCTCCGGGCGGACGGGTCCCCCGCGGACGACGCCATCTGCGAGTACTTTGAGCCCAAGCCCCGTCTGGAGCAGGCCTGCCTCATCCCCTGCCCGCAGGACTGCGTGGTCTCCCAGTACTCGCCCTGGACCTCCTGCTCAAAGACCTGCGGCACCGGCCTCAAGAACCGCGTCCGCAGCGTCCTGGTGCCCCCCATGTTCGGGGGCGCCGCCTGCCCCAACCTCACCGAGTTCCACACCTGCAGGCCGGGCCCTTGCTCCACCCCTGAGGGGGTGTACAGCCTCCGGATCGGGCCCTGGGGCCCCTGTGCCCTGCCTCTGACCCGGCCCGCCCGCCAGGCCAAGCGGCGGAGGGGCAAGGGCCCGGGGGGCAGGGACAAGGTGGGTCTCAAAGACCCGGAGGCCCGGGAGCTGATCCAGAAGAAGCGGACCAGGAACCGGCTGAACCGGCAGGAGAGTCCCTTCTGGGACATCCAGGTGGGGTACCAGACCCGTGACGTGACCTGCAACCACTGGAACGGGACCACCGTGGAGCTACAGTGAGTCGTCTGCTTGTCTGTCTAGATTGCCATCCATCTCTGCCATCTATTGGTCCAAACAGCCGTCACATCTGCACCCACAGCATCACAGACACGATCAAATTTCCTGTCAGGGATTATTAAAGTACCATCTTACCGAATCCTGTGTACAGGCTTCTGCTTATATCGCTATTTCAGCCTTTAAAGAATTCCCTGTTAGTCTCTGATGCTGTTTGAACTGAACAACAGCCCTGACAAAAGAAATATTGATCGAGGACGCTTTCTACCATATTTTTCTGCCAGGTCATCATCTGAAGCAACGACTTGACATTGTGCTGAATTCCTTTTTAAGCAAGGCTTTCATTGCTCTTCAAGGCCTTGCTTCGTAGACATTGCAGCCCCCCTTTTACATTACCGATGCCATGCGCTTGCCTGAGATCTTGTATTTTAGGAACTGAAAAAGGCTTTGATCTCTAGGACATCATGAAGCAGTCTTACTCGCGTCATGGCCGTCACATGCCACTGTACACAGGGATTTGATCCATTATGCACTCAACTGTTCATTGATGTATTGTCAATGTCATGTGGCCCCTATCAGCAACTGGGATCACACCATTTCAAAGGAACCCCCTGAAAACAACTCTGATGCTCAGAGCACCATGAATATTAATCCCTGACTTGTTTATTTTTTCCTTGTGAAATATTCATGCTTGTTTTTGGGCACTATTTCCTTAAAAGTGGAACAAACTTCCAGGGTGTTGCGTTAACCCCATCAAGCCCGGTGCGCTCCGAACATCCCTCTCACTTCACGCCTCTAATGTCCTTTGAACAGTATTTAGTAGAAGGCTTTCTCCAAAGCAGCTTACCGTCAATTCAGATACATGTCATTAAGGAGCAAGCAGTGGCGTCTTGCTCAGGGATGCCTGTAGACTTGCAGTTTGCGCCCAGAGCCTTTCCGCTGGGATTTAAACAACCCGAAGCACTAGACTGTCCTGCACTGTGATGGCGACAGATGCCTCAGATGCACATGGGTCAACCATCTCCTACTGAGGGGACGAACACCTCAGTTGTTGGCCTATGTCTGCATGTTAAAGTTGACCGCCTTACCACCGCACACCACTGAACTGCAGATCACAAACAAAAATTGTGTCTTCGTAGTCGACAGTCTTTCATCTGTACTTCATTTCTGCCGCATGCTGAAGTTGTGTGAATGTCATCTCTTAATAAGATGACCTATATAGAACGCTGTTTTTTGCTGCAACAGAATTCAGTGGCAGTGAGTATTTTTTAATCCTTTCTTTCATTAATATTTCATGAATTGCTGTTCAGGAAAAAGAGTTGTGCGTGTGAGTTTGAAATCACGGCCATTGTTGCTTCGCTGTTGGTTAAAAAACGTCCAGGCATCGCGAAACGGAGCAGTTTAGAGAAGACATCATCAGCTCTTTGAGAGAATGCAAAAGACATTGAGCATTATGCCGTTCCCTGTCTCGCCTCAGCGACAGAGATGAGAAAATAATGACTTCCGACTCCCAACCAAAACTTCAGCGGAAAAATAGAGGAAAGAAAATAGGATCCAGTTTGCCGGGAAAAATGGGTCATTGGTCACACCAGGGAACGCTCAGAACTCAGGGTTCAGTCCGGGGAGGAAATGGAACTTCATGGTACTATCTCCCACTCTCTCTCGCTCTCCCTCTCCCTCTCCCTCTTTTTCTCCCTGACTGTGTTTCCCTCAACAACCCCGGCTTCAATTCTGTTTGTTTTGCTCCGGCGCATAAATGATTTGTCGCTTCGAGTGTGTTTGGCGTCATAACACAGGCGAGAATTCTTCACGGTGTCGCTCTCCGCCGTACCGCGCGGCGCGACTTCAAAAGGGTCCGCGGCGCACGTGTTTCCATTTCCGAGGACACGGTGGTTATGAAGGCAGAGGGGAAGGAAGAAAGGAAGGAACAAACAAACGAAAGAAAGGAACCGGGGGAAGGAAAAGGGAACGGAAAGGTACAGTCAACAAGGAAGAACGAAACGAACAAACGTAAGAAAAGGAACTGAAGAAAGGAAAGGAAAAGGAAAGATGAAGTAAACAAGAAGGTAATGAGAAGCAAAAAAAAAAGTGAAGAGATGAAACAAAGAAATAAGTAGAAGAAATATTGAGAGAGGGAGTGAGGACAACAGAGACACGTCGCGAAAAAGAGCTCAAACTCGACAGGGTCTTCGTTGCTCGCCGAACGTTCGGCGTGGCGGAGGTGAAGATGGGCGGCGGTGGCGGCTAAATGAGGGGTTTCTAAATGAAGCAGAGCTGTAATTATCTCTAATAGCTCGTCAGCTGCAGTCGCTCCAGGGGAAAGACATGCGGTCTGGCTAGCATAATGCGCTCCTCTTTACTTAGAACTAATTTCTAATGATTCCGAGGAGGAAGCCTTGTTCATTACTCGTAAACACTTGGTTGGGGGATGATAAAAACACTGCGTCCTTCATGTCAGCCCCCCCCCCCCCCCCCCCCCCCCCGATGGACTTAGCATTAGCACGCGGTGCTTGTACCTTCGCTCCCCTTTTGTATTATTCATAATGTGAAATGTGGAATGCTAATGAGTTAAGCTAATGGGATGAAGAGGGATCGTAGCCGTGGGCGAGGAGCTTTATGGGAACCTTACTCCTAACGTTACTTTCGCGCTGACGCGTTCGGAAGTGCGATAAGACTTCCCTTACTCGCTCTCTGCAGGGCCACCCTCCCCCTACCTTCAAAGAGTTCAAGGTCTAACCCCAGCCCTGCTCACTGTTTCGCTGGGCTCCCTCCATAGATATATGTACAGACTAGATATCACATTCGGCGTCTAAGCACGCGTCAACCATGCCGCCATCTTGCCGCGGAGTAAACAACCACCTGAATGGATGGGGTTCGATGGGGCAGAGGTCCTTTCCCGAAATCCCTCTAAATCCTATTTTTTAGCAATCTTCAAGGTTTCTGACCAACCTTGTCTCACAGGAATCCTCCACTTGACCACGGATTCTTTACTCAAAATCCGAGGAATCCGCATGGAAACACGCCAATTTCCGTGATATGGCCACGGATTTTGCTCCAATGCCAGTTGATGACACTCATATTCCGTGGCACACACACAGATCCCCGTTTCAATGAACGAGTCAACCACGCCGTCGCTTCACACGGAAATTGGCGTGTTTCTGTGAGGATTCCACGGATTTTGAGTTAATCGTCCGTGGTCATTTCACGGATGCCTGTGAGACCAGGTTGTTTCTGACATACGTCAAACGTGTGTTTGGGTAATGATGGTAAAAAATGTATATATTTACTGTATATTGATCTTGTATTTTACATCTCTTTAAAACACTTCTGACGTATGTCAGAGACCTACGACGTTCCACCGATCAGCGCAGCTCAGGCGATATCTAGTTTTTCAGTTTTTCTATTGGCTCCCTCTTGCCGAGGAGGGCCCTACGACTCATAAAGATGGCCAGGCAGGTGATCTTAATCTGCCTCATCTGCAATTTGCAAAACGTCCGCCTCCCTTGTATCTGTATTCCTCTGCTCCCATTTGCGGTGTTCAAGTCGAGGACGCCTGGAAGTTAAGCGTTTCATTACCGTTAAACGACTACGATAGAAAATGGGGCGAAACGTTTAAAAAACTGACTGATTCCGGAGGTTGCTTGTCCCATTATGGACATAACTCAGTAACACCGCAGTGTGCAGTACAGTGTGCAGTGTAGTGTGATCCCACCAGGCGGCCGGGTCAAACTCAGTGTGAAGGAGATCCTTCTCCCAATCCTCAGCAAATCCCAGGCTTAGTTGATCCCCTGATGAACAAGACATGATTAGCTACATGCATGCAAACACACACACAGGCATGCACACACACACACACACACACACACACACACACACACACACACACACACACACATGCATAGGCGTACACACATACACACACACACACACACACACACACACACACACACACACACACACACACACACACACACACACACACACACACACACACACACACACACACACATACACACACTTAGACATGTGGTGGGTATTCCATCACACATCATTTCTGGTTATTAAAACTTGCTTAAACATCGTCTCACAAATGTACAAATTATAAGTCGCTTTTGATACAAGTGTCTGCAAAACGCCCCAAATATTAATGTTAACTTAATCTTTACCCCCCCCCCCCCATTCCCCCCCTCCTCCAGCGAGTGCACGCCCATGGACCTCCCGCACACCGTCCAGTCCTGCCTCCTCCCCAAGGACTGCCAGCTGAGCGCCTGGAGCGCCTGGGGCCCCTGCTCCAACGCCTGCTCGGACCCCGAGGCCCCCGGCGGGGCCCGCTCCCGGGGCCGCAGCGTGCTCCAGTTCGCCATCGGCGAGGAGGGGGTCCCGTGCGAGGCCCTGGGGGAGACGGAGGCCTGCGAGCCGCCAGGGGAGGGCCCGCTGCCGCCGTGTCCCACGTGAGTGAAGATCCAAGACTCACCTGATCAGATGTTCACCTGGACTCCGCATAGCCCCCCCCCCCCCCTCCTTACCCTCGCCGCCCCCTCCCCTTACTCCCCCCTTACGCACTTATTGTCTGTTGTACTTCCTGGCACTTAAAGATAGTACTTAGCATTGTGTAGCGTCTTATCCTAGCTGTCTCTGTTGCATGCTGGGAATGGGTTAACCTAGTTGTTGTTAGTGCTCGGCGCTTGTTTCTATGAACATCCTTACTGTAACGACAGCACTATATTGTTGTTTCCCTTTCTTCTGACAAATGTACTTATTGTAAGTTGCTTTGGATAAAAGCCACTGCTAAATGCCCTGAATGTATATTATGTGTGGCGGTCGTCGCGGTAACACTGGAGGAAGGGAAGGGGAGGAGAGGGGGGTATTGGGTTCAGGCTTTGAGGGTCCGGGAGGTGGCGTGTTTGTTGTGACTGGCCAGCAGGGTAACAGTCGTAACATAGATGGTCCACTCCAACCCCTGACCCTGGAGAGGGTAATAAGAGGTGGCAGCTGGCCCAGAACAGCTGCTGCAGGCTAACTCAATCAAAACAAACACACACACACACACACACACACACACACATACGCAGACAGGCACACAAACACACACCAACGCATGCACACGCATGCAAACGCACGCACACACACACACACACACACGCGCATGCACACGCAGACACACACACAAACATACGTAGGATGCACGCACACATTCATGCACGCACAAAGACACACGCACGCACACGCGCACGCAAAAAGACACTCGCACACACACACACACGCACACACACGCTCACACACACACACACATGCAGACACACACACACATAAACACACAGACAAATACACACGAAGACACGCACACACACATACACACACACACGCACACACACACACACACACACACACACACACACACACACACACACACACACACACACACATACGCAGCCGAGGAACACAGATGACAAGGCAGACCAACTCAGAGACAGGGAGGAGGGATTAACTAGAGTGCATACGGCCGTCTGTGTAACAGCGATGGCTCTCCAGCTTCCGCCCTTGGTCAGACAGACAGTTGTGGGGGATGAGAGATGTTATCCCGTCGCTCTGGTTGGACACGACGTGTGTTTGTCTATGTGGGGAAACCGGTGGGTGTGTTAGTTATTACAGCAGAGATAAAGAGAGACAGAGACAAACACATACAGAGATGGAGACCGATGCACATAGAAAGACAGCAAGAGAGACAGATAGTGACAGAGAAAGAGAGGGAGTGAAAATGCACAGAGAGAGAGAGATGGAGAGGGAGAAAATATGCAACAAAAAAAAATGTGAGTACGAAGAGTTAGAGAGAGAGAGAGAGAGAGAGAGAGAGAGAGAGAGAGAGAGAGAGAGAGAGAGAGAGAGAGAGAGAGAGAGAGAGAGAGAGAGAGAGAGAGAGAGAGAGAGAGAGAGAGAGAGAGAGAGAGAGAGAGAGAGAGAGAACTCGAGACACAGTCTTTCTCTCAGACAGAGACCATATGCCTTTCTCTTCATTCACCATCAGACGGCTAATTGCTCTCGGGGGTGGCCTTGTGTGTGTGTGTGTGTGTCTGTTTGTGTGTCTGTGTGTCTCTGTGTGTATCTGTGTGTGGGGGGGATACAGCATATGGAGACAGATTATTAGAAGCGCTTGGGATGGGGCCAAACACAAAGTATAGACAAATGGCATTAGAGAGCAAGCATGCTTTCGTAACACACATGCCCAGGCCTGTGCATGCACACGCACACACAGACACACACACACACACACACACACACACACACACACACACACACACACACACACACACACACACACACACACACACACACACACAGACACACACGTTTCTTGACTAAAGTCCCTGTTGTTTTTAAATGTTTCATAGATTTAAAAGATTTTGTTGCAATCTGTGGAGGGAACTTTTTTTCAAGAGCACGATTCTTGTTTTCCTTAATGTGATTTGAGGCTTTGTTTAGTTCTTAAAATGAAAGTACTTCCAGTCATTTATTTTCCCTTCATGACATTTATGTAGCTTTATGTAGTTCTACATAATCTGCACTGTGCATGTTTCAGATTTTCCAAGATTAAACCACATTTGACAGATTCTTATCGTATTTTTACACTCAATCACACACCCCCACACCATTATCTATTCACCGTACACTGCATATCTCTGTGTCTTTCTCTCTCTCTCTCTCTCTCTCTCTCTCTCTCTCTCTCTCTCTCTCTCTCTCTCTCTCTCTCTCTCTCTCTCTCTCTCTCTCTCTCTCTCTCTCTCTCTCTCTCTCTCTCTCTTACACACTAACACACTAACCCTACCTGTCTGTCTCATTCTCTCTCTCTCTCTCTCTCTCTCTCTCTCTCTCTCTCTCTCTCTCTCTCTCTCTCTCTCTCTCTCTCTCTCTCTCTCTCTCTCTCTCTCTCTCTCTCTCTCTCTCTCTCTCTCTCTCTCTCTCTCTCTCTCTCTCTCTCTCTATGCATCCCTCTCTCGCCCATTTTGTTCCCCCCCCTCTTCCCCAGGTACACCTGGCGTAGCACCGAGTGGAGCGACTGCCGGGTGGACCTGTTGCTAAGCCAACAGGACCGTCGGCGCGGCAACCAGACGGGCCTGTGTGGCGGGGGCCTGCAGACCCGGGAGGTGTACTGCGTCCAGGGCAACGCCGAGATCCTCACCTACCTCAGCGACCTGCGGGACAAGGACAGAGGTGAGAGGAAGCCCCTCCCTCGTCACCTGGAGGCCGTGGGTTCGAGTCCCCGTCCTCGTTTCTGCTGCCCTTCGGCACTTTTAGAATAGGAGGCTATTCTGAGAGAGGACTATAGGGGGCTGTCCGTGCGGTAAAACTTTCAAGGGATTATTAAGTGAAAACATGAACAAAGAACATTTACGTATTAAGCATCAAGATCTCATATCACGCCTTTTAATAGGGTTGATAATTCTACTACTAGAATAGTGTTACACGCCAGTCTCAAGCAAAGGGTGAAGTGTCGAAAAATAGTAATGTCACCCCTTTAAGATATGTCTTTTTAGATCTAGAAAAGGCCATTTTTAACGACCACATGTTGTGTGTAATTGTAACTCATTGGAAGGTTAATGTGTTCATTGTTCTGGTAACGTGACCGTGCAGTCGGGGACAGATTATACCACCAGGTGTGAGTGTGATTAGCATTACAAGCAGTTTCGAAAATCGGCCCCATATGAAATCACTAGTGGGCGTGTCCACCTAGATATGTGCTGGATAGATGAGCAGCGTTTACTTCCGTCCACTGGGTGGAAACGGCTTGTTAGGCTAA
>NC_044058.1:22789856-22799856 GCF_902167405.1 Gadus morhua | reverse complement strand
GGAATTGCCTGGTACCTTCTTGTCCTGTTTTAGTTTTCTCTTTTCTTTTTCGATGTCACTAGTAGTCTGAGCTTTGTCTTTGTCGTCCTTTGACGTCAGGAACCGCCTTTGTCGTCTTGAATGACAACAGATGTCGTTTAGGATTGGAGCAGGATTATAGTAGCGGTGTTAGTAGTAGAAGGTGTTTATGAAAGATTGAAAAAAGCCATATAAATAAAGTCTTATCATAGCAACAAAACACACAAACACACACACAAAAAAAAACACACAGACACCCACACAGACAAAAAAAACACAGACACACACACACACACACACACACACACACACACACACACACACACAGACACACACACACGCACGCACACACACACTCACTCAATCTCTTAGTCTGCTGTGAAAACTGCTACATCAATGCGTCATTATAATGTATTAATATCCTCATTATAAAATCAGACATGACTCATAACATAACAAAAAACAAATCCAAAACATATATAAGACCAGCTTCGATATATATAGCAATGGTTCATTTACAAACAAATCGAAATCTAGTCTGAAAAGTAATCACTGCTTCGCTTCAAAACATTACAAATTTTAATTCAGAATATTCATAATATGAATGAACTATTGGATGCTCCACTTTCACTTCCACTTTCGCTTTCACTTTCTACAAAGGAAGAGAGGTGTTCTTGACAGGCGAGGTCTGATGAGTCGGGCGTCGATTAGTGGAGATAAGGGGCCGATTAGATGGAGTGAAGGGGGCATATACTGGGCTCTATCAGGGTGAAGGGTCCTTCTCTCAGAGTGGAGATAGCCAGGAGGAAGAAGCCTAACGTGTTGCACCAGTTGATGCAATGGTTGGATCACATGCTGGAGGTTTCAGATGCGTGGGAGTGACAATGAGATTATCCACTTCAGAACGGCTCCTATCCTTGACTTGTTTTCCTATAGCAGTATACCTCTATGTTGTATTAGAAATAAGTCATTAATTGCATGCATATGGTCATGTAAAGAATTAATCTATATAGTATGGATGTTGCCATAACCGTTTTAGAAACATTTTTTCCAAAGCAGCAAGTGATTAGTCATTTTAAAAGAATGAATATGAATCATATTCATTATTTTAAAATAAATAAGGACTCCAATGAAGAAGAAGGATGAGGATCAGTGTGCCTGTGTGTGCCTGTGTGTGCCTGTGTGTGTGTGTGTGTGTGTGTGTGTGTGTGTGTGTGTGTGTGTGTGTGTGTGTGTGTGTGTGTGTGTGTGTGTGTGTGTGTGTGTGTGTGTGTGTGTGTGTGTGCGCGCGCGCATGCGCGCGAGTGTGTGTGTGGCGTGACTCCATCAATAAGCAGTGAAACCCCGGAGTTTCAATTAGACGGAGGAGCCTTGCTGGGGGTGAGGGGTAGAAGTCAAAGCCGTACACAGTGCCTTCTCTAATCAGCAAGAGCGCCCTGCAAGCATGCAGATAAGAGTGAAACCAATGCCGTGCCCTGAACACCAGCACTCCCCACACACACTGCATGACAGCTAACGCGCATCCCACTCACACACTTCGGAAATCAACTTCATTCACGGAGATGTATTTCAGAGGACATTTTGAGATGTGGGTACCCACAGATCTGTGTTCTCCCTTTCTCTCTCTCTCTCTCTCTCTCTCTCTCTCTCTCTCTCTCTCTCTCTCTCTCTCTCTCTCTCTCTCTCTCTCTTTCTCCCTGTGGAAGAAAGATAGCGTCTTCAATCCCTTGTCTCTCAGCCTCGGTCCTAGACGGGTGTTCAGGCTAAATCCAGCGCTCTCTGCTGTGTACCCAGAACAGAATCTGTGAAGCAGGGGAACCCTTGCAGGAATTAACTCATTCCATGGAGCAAGCATGCTCCAACGTCTCTGCCATCACACCTTTAGCTGTCATTATAATAATAATAATGTCTGGGGTAATGGTGGAGGAGGGGGGGGGTCTCCAGTGAGCTGAGGGTGGGATCGTGGTGGAACAGGCCCAGGGGTGGGGGTCGAGGTCTCCAGTGAGCTCAGGGTTTGGTGGGGGGTGGAGGGGTGGGGGTCCCCCGTGAGAGACAGCGGGCTGGGTGCAGCCTGCCTTTATGATCTGACTCTGCAGAGAGGAGCGGGGTAATCATGGCCGATTCATCACTCTGCTCACGCGAGCACGCAGGGATAAACAACGCAGAGGGGACGCAGCAGGGAGACATGGCAGCGTTTCACCGATGGGCTTCCTCCTCTGTGGTGTGTTTGGTTTATTCCGTAACACTTCTTCCATGTTTTAAAGCTCTGGTCTCATAAGAGACTTGCCTTCTCTTATGAGACTTACGAGAGGCAGGACTATAAATAAATAAAACAAGAGATATTCTGTGTGTGTTGTATTATTCTGCTTCAGTGTGTCAGGGCCCAGAAGAGTATGAACAACTGGCACAACTGGAGATGAGAACGGAGTCGTATTAGTTTAAAACTGCAGTCCTGCTGGTTTGAAACTGGTTTATGTTGAAAAAGTCAAATCAAAAACCTGCGCTTCTTAAAATACGGGTGTATCTGTTAGTTGCATTGTTTGTGCAAATCTCTCCAACTCTACCCATGATATAAAATGATACGAAGATATAAAGGGGCAAGTTATTTTGCTTTGCCAATATGCGACGCCATAAAGTGCCATGTTGTTATGCTACGCTAACATGCTACTCCATAAAGTGCCGTTTTATTCTGCTATGCTTATATGCTAGGCCATAAAGAACCATGTTATTGTGCCATGCTACCATGATAAGCCATGATGTGCTATGTTATTATGCTACGCTAACTTGCTACGCCATCAAGTGCCATGTCATTGTGCTAAGCTAACGTGCTATGCTAACTTGTGGAGTTTCCCCACTGCCACCAGCCTCCCCCCCGGTGCAGAACCAGCTGTGCCAGGGTCCCGTCCCCAGCCGCTCCCAGCTGTGCCACCTCCCCTGCCCCACCGAGTGCCAGGTGTCCCCCTGGGGGGCCTGGGGGCCCTGCACCTTCGAGAACTGTGACGACCAGGCGGGGAAAAAAGGTATGGGAAGGTAGCGGCCATCGAATGGCACGCACGAGACGTGTCTTTGTATGTGTGTCTGTTTGTGTGTGTGTGTGTGTGTGCGTGTGCGTGTGTGTGTGTGTGTGTGTGTGTGTGTGTGTGTGTGTGTGTGGTTTGCGTCTGTGTGTGTGGGGGTGTTTGTGTATACATCTGTATGTGTATGTGTGTCTCTGTGTGTGTGTCTTTATTAATATTTGGATGCTATGGTGTTGTAGTATTGGTCATTCCAAATAAATGAATCAAATGTGTGTATGTCTGTTTGCGTGTGTGTGTGAGACGGCTGTTGAGGCAGCGTTTAAAAAATGAGGCTGAATATCATTAATCACACTGCATCATGTAGGACCCTATCCAGTGTATGGCAGTGACTTCCTCCTTAACATAAAAGAGTAGAAAGATGAGAGAATGCTAGTTTTGCATGTTGCTGTCAAACTATTCCATTTTTATGGAAACGTCTCTATTTCCTCTTGAGTGACTACTATTCTGCCTTTCTCTGTGTCTTACTCCCTGTCTCTGACGTTCGCATGATGGCTTCATCAGAAACAGGGAAACGGCATTAAAACATAAAATAGATGAATGGCATTTATCTGACGCTTTTACCAAAAGCGACTTACAATAACTAAATTTGTAAGAAGAAGGAAAAACAACAATATATCGCTGTCGGTACATTAAGGTTGTTCATAGAATCAAGTGCCAACCAATCACTAGGTTAACCCATTCCCCGTACACAACAAAGATTGCTAGGATAAGATGCTACATGATGCTAAGTACTAATTTTAAGGGCAAGGACGTACAACATACAATAAGTGCGTACATTAGGTTCCAAGACGTACAACATACGCAGAGGCGCCGCATCCCATTAGGCATACCAGGCAACTGCCTGGGGCCCCGCAAAAGTTTGGGGGCCGCGGGCCATGGGGGGGGCCCCATGGCCCTCCTAGAGCCAAAAAAATAAATAAAAAAATCGCTCCACCCCCCCCCCCCCCCCCCCCCCCTCTGCCTAGGGCCCCCACACTACCTAGAATCGCCCCTGAACATACGGGGGGGGGGGGGGGGGGGAAGGGCAGAGGCTATGCAGAGTCTAGGTGAACTCTGAACAACGAGTTGAAGTTGTCTTTGTGCACCTCAGACCCACACTGGCTACTCCCGTGCAAAATATACAGAGCATGGCTGGACTGTGAAGCTACCTTTGCATTAGCCTCTGAAATGTGCCTTGTAAATCCTCTCTGTTTTTATGAGCTTAATTAATAGAACTGGAGAACTAGGGAGATAAACGAGTTGCAAGGTCAACACACTTCCAGAGAAGAAGGAGGTTTATCTGACGCTTAATTAGTCATGTTCATTATCGGAATGTCCTCGTTTTGACTCTTACGCAATTGAAGGACTCAATTGATTGCGTTTCACAATGTATTATTTTACGAGTACGGTATACAAAGTCTTCATACTGAAACACAATCTATTCTAGTATGTGGTTGTGTCTGCTATCATAGGAATCCATTATCTCTCTCTCATTGCTGAAAGACATCTTCGGGAATATTATTTTAAATCAGCATAAACTGAATCGCAACAACATTCAGGTTCATTGGGGAGATTTTACATTCTGCTGCTCTGTATATAATCTACAAAGTTCCCGAGCGCTACAAGATGCATCTCACCTGACCCCATCCGATTGACCCCGCTTGGGGTCACCTGATAGGATGTCGTGGGAGCTGGTTGATCAATAAGATGGTTATTGATGTGTAAGAATGATCGCATTTGAATCACAACCATGAGCGAATACAAACACGAATATCTTCCCAGTGCGGTGCGATTTGAATACATTCACCAAAACATCGCTACGGCCAATCTCTTTATCCTGTATTAACATTTAGATTTTTATATTTACACGGATTCTGCATCGCATCCCCTTCTCAAACATTCTGAAGAACTCGGTTGGAACCACTGAATAGAGTTGTTCTGATACCAATACCGGTGTCGGGAATTCCTCCGATTCTGGCAGAGAACAACACAAACTCTACGGTATTATGCTGCGTTCATTAACGGTCAGGTGGGGCGTCAGAATGGGAAACGACTTATCTCCCACCTAAATGCGTTCGAGCTACCAAGTTGGAAACACATGGATGCTCAAACTTAACTAGAAGAACACAAATGTATTATTATAATTATAGATTAGAAATGTAAATGATGTAGTTCTGAAAATAAAATTGCAGGCAGTAATTGAACTGATTATACATTGCTGTCATCACAAGAGAAGTCAAAGTATAAACTCAAAGTCAGCTTAATGTCAATTACTTCCCATGTAGACATACAACGCAATCGAGAAGACATTTCTCACCATCTCACAGTGAACAGACAAGACAAGACAAAAGACAAGACAAGACATTTCTAAAAGTAAAAGTAAACATTGAAGTGCACAACAGAAGGACATTTACTAAAATGATGAGGCAGAGGTATATGAAATGTGGCTGATTATCATTCATCTCACTGCCTTTTGTAAGAACCTATGGTACCGACTTCCTCCAAAATAAAAAAGAGTAGAAAGATGAGGGAACAGATGTTTTGCATGTTGCTGTCAAACTACTCTGCTTTAATGGGAAGGTTTCTATTTTCCCTTGAGTGAAGCCTTCAATAAGAACAAGTGCTATTATTAGTTACAATGCTAGATGATGTATCGTTGTAT
This sequence comes from Gadus morhua, assembly GCF_902167405.1. Classification (NCBI taxonomy): domain Eukaryota; kingdom Metazoa; phylum Chordata; class Actinopteri; order Gadiformes; family Gadidae; genus Gadus; species Gadus morhua. The sequence goes on along the minus strand of NC_044058.1, from coordinate 22,794,120 downwards.
CCTCGGTATCGGCCCAACGCTCAGTTCAGTTCATCACTCAAGTTCAGGAATCTGAATCGGTATCGGGAAGGAAGACAATGGGGTCGTAACATCTCTGGGTGCGGGACTGGTGCCGGGTCTCAGTGCTGCGTTCCAGTGGCCTGACGCTGGTGTCTCTGTGTCGTCGCCCCCCCCAGGCTTCAAGATACGGAGGAGACGGGTCACCAACGCGCCCACTGGGGGCCCGGGGAGCTGTCCCCACCTCCTGGAGGCGGTCCCCTGTGAAGACCCCCGCTGTCACGACTGGCGCCTGGTCAGCCTGGACCGCTGTCGCCCTGACGACGGCAAGCCCTGCGGCCCGGGGGCGCAGACCCCGCAGATCCAGTGTGTGAACAGTAGCGGTGAGAGGAACCACAGAGTCCACACAAACTGTGATGAGTCATGTCTGATATTTATAATGAGGATATTAATACATTATAATGACGCATTGATGTAGCACTTTTTGCAGCTATGAGATACACACAGTGAGTGTGCGTGTGTGTGCGTGTGTGTGTGTGTGTGTGTGTCTGTGTTTTTGTGTGTGTGTGTGTGTGTCTGTGTTTTTGTGTGTGTGTGTGTGTGTGTGTGTGTGTGTGTGTGTGTGTGTCTCTGTGTGTGTGTGTGTGTGTGTGTGTGTGTGTGTGTGTCTCTGTGTGTGTGTGTGTTTGTGTGTCTCTGTGTGTGTGTGTGTGTGTGTGTCTCTGTGTGTGTGTATGTGTGTGTCTCTGTGTGTTTAGCACCCACGGGATGGGTGATGCACGGCGGCCAGTTTGCCCCCAGTTTGCCCACCGCACACGCTAGCAGGCACAGACACAATGAAACAATCCCCTTATGAGCCAGGGGATGTCTGGGTTGCCATGTTGGCACTAGACCCAGGTGGGGGATCATTTAGCCCGGACCGGGGGCAGCAGCCCTACTCTGGAGTGCATTATGGGATGTCCACTAGAATCAAGGACCTCTATCGCTTCATCTGTAAGACGATTGAGACGTCCAACGTCCGGTCCGAGTGAGGCCAGCCGAAAGGTACCAGCCCGGTTCTAAGAATAGAGTTGGTTCTTGTACCATTAAGGCTTAGTCCTGATCTGCCCGTGGTCCTTTGCTGCATGTCCTCCCCCCCATCTCCCATACCGTCTATCTCACTCTATAATAAAGTTAAAAAATACAAAAAATAAAAATAAAAAAGAAAGACCACATTTCGAACCCACTTCTGAGATCCACTTTGACAGGACTGCCTTCACCTCAAAGCCTGAACAAAAACGGATTCAATGAATTAATTAACAGCATTATGAATTTATGTTTTGGGTCCATCCCATTATCGGGTTGTGATTAGCTGTCCTGTTCCTATTGTGGAGTTTCAGTTCAACACTTCCTCTCCTCTCACTTCCTCTGCATCAAGCCCCATGCATCCTGGGCTTGATGCATGGGGCTGCTGCCCACCGTCCATTCTGTTGCGCTGCAACAGATAACACTGGCCGGGGACATCAATTCTCTCTTTAGGACTCATCTCAACTGTAAATTCTCTTTGGTTTGCGCGGAAAAAAATGACTTTCCGTATGGGTTCAGCCCTCCGGTAGCCAGGGTTCGTCACGGGAAGATCGTATAAATACCCTGAGCTCTGTCTGAAGCCAACCTGCCCCATTCATCAACACACTTCCCCCAGACGCCGGGCAATCCATTTCTTTCAAAGTGGAGATAGAAATGGTAAATACAACCACACACGCACACAGACACACACACAGACACACACAGACACACACACAGAGACACACACACACACACACACACACACACACACACACACACACACACACACACACACACACACACACACACACACACACAAATGCATGGATAAAGCAATACTTGGAGAGAGTGTGCGAAAGAAAGAAGGGAATGAGCAGAAGGGAGAACACAGAGAAAGAAAAGCACTGACACATGTATAATGTGTACACACACACACACACACACACACACACACACACACACACACACACACACACACACACACACACACACACACACACATATATATATATCACCTTTAATTGACGATACTTTTATTACGTGATCACTCAGCATGCACAGTTAAATCAAAATTAAATTAGCTAAATTGTACCACACGGCAAATCAAGTGGGCCGGACCCTCTGCCATGCGTCGCGTTTGGTCCTGTAAGTCTGGGCTGTGTTTCCAGGGTGTAAATCTGCACATTAAAACCGTGGCAGCGAGGGATGCTAACTGGGTGTAGCGCCGGCAACGCTGCCATTGTTGTCTGGCCGACAGCGGCGAGCGGGCCTGAGGAAAACAAGCAGCGTGACGTATTGATCTCGCTCAGTCAATGTCACTGTTTGCGGACGCTGCAAATATTGTTTCAGCGGGCGCCGTGCTTTGGACCAAACAGTTCTGTGGCCGCAGGAACCACACTGCAGCTAAATGTCCTCCGTGTGGGCGGGGGCTGCATACCTGTGGTTTACTCGTGGGGGGGGGGGGAGCTTTAACAAATACTTCTGATCTTTAGACGCCACATGCACAGAAGGAAACACATATACACAAGCAAAAACACACATAAACATACAAGGAGGCCTATAACCACACACATAGACACACATTCACACAAACACAAAGACACAAGAAGGCCCATAACCACACAGATACACAAATACACATAAACACACAATAAGGCGCATAACCCCACATATACAGACATATACACACAAACACACAAATACAGAAGAAGGCCCATGACCACACACATATTCACATATACACATACACACAAACACCCTGAAACACAAGAAGGCCTATAACCAAACAGATACACAAACGAGTACACACAGACGGAAGTGAACTCTGCTCTAAACACACAAACAGACGCACAACAGTTCATTGAAACATTTATACTTTAGGCTGCCAAGAAGTGTGGGCGGAACCTCTTTGTGTTTATTTGCTCCTGTAATTCTTTAACAAGCCAACCCAAGGTTTCGCTGCAACTACTTTCCGGTGTGTAAATGAGGCACTCAGAATATTAACGAGAAGGGGCGGAGCCGGCGTCCTTGTTGTCTGAAAGGGATGCGCCTCGGATCTTTACATCTGTTTCTAATGCACTGATAGATATCCTTGTTGTCTCGGCAACCTCTCGCACAAAACTCACACACACACACACAAACTCGCACACACAGACACACATTTACCGACACACAAACACAAACATACACATACTCAAAGCAGCGCACACACACAAACACTCACGGACACATCTAGCTACACACACATAAACACACATCGTCCCCCACGCATACACAAACAAACACACACACACGCTCGAAGCAACACGCATACACGCAAGTACACGTACAAACACAAACAGCATCACAGCACACACACACCCGTCACAGCCGTAAGCATTCATCATTAAGAATCTTCTTTGTGATCTGATAACGATGGATTAGTTGTGGTGGCTGCGTCCCCGTCGTAAAAACCACGCCACACATCTGATGAACGTCGATGGAAATGTTATTGAAGCAGGCTGGTGGCTCTCCCTCTGATTGGCTCAGAGTGCTGCTATGTACCAAGCACACACAGTCTGGGTGCGTGTGTGTGTGTGTGTGTGTGTGTGTGTGTGTGTGTGTGTGTGTGTGTGTGTGTGTGTGTGTGTGTTTCTGTCTGTATGTGTGCATGTGTCTAGCGTCTATTTGTTTGTGTGTGTGTATGTGTGTGTCTATGGGCTGTGTGTCTGTGTGTGTGCGTGTGTGTTTTTGTGTGTGTATGTGTTTCTATCGTCTACGTGTGTGTGTTTGTGTGTGTGTTTCTGGCATCTATGTGTGTGTGTGTGTGTCTATTTGACTGTGTGTGTATATGTGTGTGTGTGGGTGTGTCTGGCGTCTATGTGTGTATGTGTGTGTGGGTGTTTACGTATTTGTGTATGTGTGTCTGGCGTCTAGGTATGTGTAAGTGAGTGTGTTTGTTTCGGGCGTCTATGTTTGTGTGTGTGTGTGTGTGTGTGTGTGTGTGTGTGTGTGTGTGTGCGTCTCAGTGTGTACTCCATGTATCTCTAAGGGTCTCCTGTCACGTTGAGTTTCCGTCCCCCCGGGGCGGCAGGTCCCGGGTCCCTGGAGCGACAAGCCAGCACTCGCAAAAAACTGCACACACGTGCAAACGTAGCACAACACGTGCACACACAGGGCCACACGTGCACACACAGCCCCACACGTGCACACACAGCACCACGCGTGCACTCTTCTCCTGACC
>NC_044058.1:22774856-22787356 GCF_902167405.1 Gadus morhua | reverse complement strand
TTTTGGTTCTGTGTGTGTTTGTGTGTGTGTGGGTTGATGCGTGTGTGTGGTTTTTTTGTCTTGATGCGTGTGTGTGTGTGTGTGTGTGCTTGTGTGTGTGCATGTGTGCGTGCGTGCGTGCGTGCGTGCGTGCGTGCGTGCGTGCGTGCGTGCGTGCGTGCGTGCGTGCGTGCGTGCGTGCGTGTGTGTGTGTGTGTGTGTGCGTGTGTGTGTGTGCTTTTCTCCTGACAGTCGCCTCTATGGTAGTGGCTTGGATCACAGTAATGGAGGGTAATTCTATAACGACATTCTTGATTGTGTGTTAATGTTAGCTCCTAGCTGTGTTTGACCCCCTCCAACCCTGTTAACACTTGCCAAGCAGTATAAAGTATTGCTCGTGTTTATTCATTAAGTATTTTATAAACACCATTACTGGCGTGATGCCCTTAAAGCTCTTCATAATTGGGTGAAATCATAATTCATAAATGGTAGCGCAGTTTCGCTTCCTCAGTTGTTAGTCTAATAGTTTTTGATTCAGATCCTAGCTGTTAGTTGTTTTTATGGTACAATGATTTCAAGTGTTTAATTTAAATATGATTAAATTTGCTTTTCGTGTTTTTTTAAAGGTCGTTCGCGGCTGTCAAAACTTCCAACGATTTCCGGTAAAAGTGTTTCTTTTTGTAAAACTACGACGGTAGAGTAGCAATTTCTTATTTGTAGGTTTTTTTTATCTAATATCGCATCTGAGGAAGATAAGAGAAACGTTAGATCAGGCTATGAACGAATATCCGTCATGAAAAATACATTTGGGGGGTTTATGTTGTGATGGGATCTAGCTGTGTATGTGTGCCACGATGGCAGACAGATTTGATATGTGGACAAGCAGTGAATTCCTCTGATACATTCTGAGTGTTGACACTCTGAAAGAGTCAGCAAATTGCACCATTAATATAATATGAACATAGTGTACAAGATGTGTATTGCATTTATAAATAAAATCGTATCTATATAAAAAACAAATTGAAAATTCCCTTCTCATATGAAACGAACATCCAAGATGGTGAGACCAGACCGTGGCACCAGCAAAGGAAACATTCAAATGGCCATCCTAGTGCTATCTAGCTTTAAAACCTAGCATCACGGCTGTAAGCTAAAGGAACAGCCCAATAACACACTGGTGCTTGCTAGCTTTGAAACCTAGCATCACAGCAGTTAGCGAACGAACAGCTCATTATCACACTTGTGCTAGCTAGCTTTAAAAGCTAGCAGTTAGTCATAACAGTTATCTAATAGAACAGCCTGTGATCACGCTAGTGCTACCTAGCTTTGGAACTAGCACCCTAATGAGTTTTTAGTGAGCCCAGTTAGCATTAACCAACCAGCGGGAGGAAAGCTGATTCCCCATTAAGGTGAGATTTGTTGCTCTTCCACCACATCCTGTTCTGTTGATCATTGTCTCTCATTACACAGACGGCTTTCAATTAATGGAGGAGAAAAAAACAAACCACGGCAACGAGAATTCTGCACAGCCCATAATGTCACTCAAACACGTATTTAAATGAAGCCATTAAGCACGGTCAATTACTTCTGACACAAGGGGTGGCGAGTGAGGGGAGAGGGACGGGAGCGATGGAGGGAGAGACTGAGAGGGGAGAGGGGGGGGAGGGAGAGGGGGAGAGACAGAGAGGGGAGACGGATGGGGGGGAGAGAGAGAGATGGGAGAGGGGGGGAGGGAGAGGGGGAGAGAGAGAGATGGGAGAGGGATGGGGGAGAGAGAGAGAGAGATGGGTGAGGGACGGGAGGGAGAGGGGGAGAGAGAGAGATGGGAGAGGGGGGGAGAGAGAGATGGGAGAGGGGGGGAGGGAGAGGGGGAGAGAGAGAGATGGGAGAGGGGGGGAGGGAGAGGGGGAGAGAGAGAGATGGGAGAGGGGGGGAGGGAGAGGGGGAGAGAGAGAGATGGGAGAGGGACGGGAGGGACGGAGGGAGAGACAGAGAGGGGAGAGGGATGGGGGGGAGAGAGAGAGGGGGGAGAGGGGGGAGAGGGATGGGAGGGATGGAGGGAGAGACAGGGAGGGAGGAAAGGGACGAGGGAAGGAGGGAAGGAAGGAGAGAGCGAGGGAAGATGAAAGGAGGGAAAGACAGAGGGAAGAGGGAGAGAGGCAGACGGAAGAGGGAAGAAGGGAGAGACAGAGAGGGAGGGAGAGAAAGACAAAGAGACAGAGAGACCTCTGCACCTTTCTGTTAATTACTCGGTGTGATCATCAGTGAGCGAAAAATAAATGCTGATGGAACTGGAGAGAGTGTGTTGAAGAGAGAACGAGAGGGTTTAGCGAGCGAGAGAGCGTTTTCGAGTCAGACAGGGAGAGCGTGTTGAAGAGAGAGTTAGAGGAAGAGAGGGAGAGCGAGGGACAGCTTGGCTCCAGAACAATCATCTCTACACAATGGCACCTGAATAAGCTGCATGAGCATTGGATTCCAGGATCTGATTGGAGGAGGTTTTAGGTAGCTCGACTTGTGTCCTGCTTTGTGTTCCTGGCACACCGTAAGGCCGCCATTGCTATTTAGAACAGACGTCACGCACATTCTCCACACACCGTTACCTAGACATCATTATGGTCACAGTTAGGAATATGGAGGCGACCAGATTTTCCTGCATTTAGAGTTTTTCAGACAATCTGATGCGATAGTAGACCTGTAGATCTTTCTACCTGTCTTTAGGTTACATCCTAACTTATTTATATATACAGTACATATATAGATACAGTAGATAGAGAGCCTGATCAATCCCTTGGTTGAATGATGTACGCTTGGCTGATAAATTGACTGCTGGGTGATTGATTAACCGACCGCTAGACTGATGCGTGTTAAAGTTTGCTCTCTTGGCTGACTGCTGACCTTGACGCATTAACTGACTGATGTAACGCTCTGTGTTGACCAGGGGGGGCGCCGTGTCCAAACTGCAGCGCTCTGCAGGAAGTGAGGAACTGCAACGAGCACGCCTGCACCGTGTACCACTGGCAAACGGGCCCCTGGGGGACCTGCACGGAGGACCCCAACGCCGGGACCACCAACAGCACCGTAGGCGAGGACCTGACCTCCTGCTCCACGGGCGTCCAGACGCGCAAGGTCATCTGTGTCCGGGTCAACGTGGGACAGGTCCCGCCCAAGAAGTAAGGAACCCCACAGAGCCAGTAGAACCAGTGAGACTTGAGATCGGGGACGTTCCATTTTTAGGTGATTCCCAGTGGTGACATCTGGAAGTGTCATTTCATAGATAGATAGATGGATCGATCGATCGACCGATCGACCGACCGACCGAACGACCGACCGACCGACCGACAGACAGACAGACAGACAGACAGACAGACAGACAGACAGACAGACAGACAGACAGACAGACAGACAGACAGACAGACAGACAGACAGACAGACGCTAAAGTACATTTTAAAGCGAGGACAAATAGAATAAACAGGGTATAGAGAATACATTATAAACAGTAAACTGCACTTCTTAAATAGTTATAACTAAGAAGAGAGGATTGGATTTGATATTGCACCCTTGTCTTTCTATCTTTAATTAAAGTAATGAATCCCAAAGTATGAGTTCAGATCTCCAGCCATTACAAAGAAAGGTTTGTGGAAGGCTCTTTGTTCTTGACTTCCCAACCACAGTATGCGATGATTGCTGGTTGTAGTTAATCATTTCAACGGCTCTAGGGTCTGAGAGGACGATGTGAGGGAGGTTTGTCGAATCATTAAAGTTAAGCATGGTTGATAAACTACAGCTATGATGAGTGCCTTGCCCATGGGCAGTGAGGAGGTGAGAGTATAGACGGAACCAGTTTAACTTGGATCTGATTCTGTTGTGATGATTAAATGGAGATGAAATGAACAGACCATTAATTTTGGTTTCTCTCCACTCTGACTCTTCAGTAAAAAAGCAAAGAGGGGGGCCACACAATATTGAGGATGGTGGGTCTTATATTTTAAACAGCTTTCACAATGTAAATGTTTATTTTCCATGGCCTAATCTTAACTGAATGGATATTGAATACAGAGGAAGGCAGAAAGACAAAGAGAAACATAGATAAGAGATGGACAGAGAAAGAGCGAGCAAAAGCTCAGGAGGAACGACCAGGATGAAGTTTGAAGCCGCACAGGGAAGTTAACCAACAGTTGCTATCTGAGCTCCGCAGGCGAGCGCAGTACATAAATAATCTGCCGGGGCCCGTAAGGCTAATTAACCCAGCCATTTCTGGCCCTGCTCGTTTCTCATTGATGATAATGACAGTAATTAGATAGCGCTGATAGTTTAAGGCAGTTTAATCACGAGGCAGACAGACGATGCTATGTTTTCAGCTAGCCACGGCGCCTCCCTCCCTCCCAACCCCTGCGGGATGAATCACCTACTCCGGCTTACCTTCTTTGTCTCCACAAAGTTTCACTTTATTTTATCTTAAGTCTAGCTTTCAGCCAGAAAGCGGGCAATGAGAAATTACTATTTAGTCATTTAGCAGACGCCTCCAATCCAGGTGACCTAACACTGGGGCTCAGATACGGTCGCAACGGAGCAGGTGAGGCCGAGCCAAGGATGTCTCGCTCAAGGACATGGAGGGGGAGGCTGCGGAAACAGAGGGATTAGATCCAGTACCTCTCAGCTCTGAGTCAGACACCCCGGGTCACTCCGCTATCTTCCCCGTTCCGATAGAGTGGCTGTGGCTGATTATCCTGTGGCGCTGAAAGGGAAAACGCAAACAAACCTCTCACAAGAAAGTAACCGCCGGTCCATTCAGCGGTCGCAGAGGACCTGAGAGTCAGTTGCAGTAGATTTGTTCCTTCACACTACTCCAGAGTAGTTAAACTCCTTCGAGAGGAGATCTGGATCAATTATTCAGGTTGTGGGATCGTGGCGGTCGCACGAGGTAAATGTGATTCACAGCGAGCGGCGAGTATTAAAATGAAGATGAATGCCTGGCCGGAGAGACTATTTCAGCTATTGACCCGACGGCTCTGCGGCGGGAGATAGAGGGGGGACATCAACAGAAGTGTGTGATTCGGTTTGGTGGGTTGTTATTAAAAAACACACGTTCCACCGAACTAAAGGGAACATTGGCTCAGCGGAGTGCAGGCTTTGGATAAGCAACCAGTAGGAGTTCATCATCACAATCACCAGCGTGGCCATGAATTAAAAGGCCATCGTCGTTCAAAGTAAGTGAACACAGCGTGTGTTTTGGAGTTTTCGCCGAGCGAGAAGGAGACTAGGACGCCATCAGGTTGGGGGACTCAGAGATGTAATGGTTTTGGGGGTCATTTTGTTTTTACACTTCACGCACACTAGTTTAATGAGGCAGCCGCTAACCGGAATGGAATCGGGCTGTTTTGGATGCAGGGGTTTTGCTTCATATACTTTTATTCACCGCCTCCCTCACTCGATCATTTTGCGTTGCCGCCTTTTTCATGCTGTCGTTAAAGTAATTGACATGTGGAGATTTGGTTGGACTGATGGTGTTAACGACTGCGTTTAACGACATCTGACCTGGGACCAGTAAAGCACTGGTCTTAACATCAACACCACCATAATGTTACCTTTGTACACCAGATTCATTACCTGTGTACACATCCTGGTAATTACAGCAGTTATCGCTTATTTAATTATGGCATCAACAAACAATGCCCTGATGAACACAACCAAAAATATAGCTGAATACAGATTATGTTGTGTAGTGTAATGGATGTGGCCTTCCAGCTCTAAGTTATGGCGTTTGATACCCAATGACGCCGTTCTGCCTCTCTGCAATAGGCCCAGGTGCCCCAAGACTACCTGGATGTGAATCATTTTAGTTGCTGCTCACGTAAAAAAAAATCAAGTAAAATTGATTAAAGAACACAACTTGAATGAAAAGGTAGACTTATAAAATGTAGTATCATACATTTTCTGTCATATACTGCATTGAATTATATTTCACGATGTACAGCCTTTGTGTGTTCCTCTCTGCGTCTTTCAAACTTATCCTCGGGTTCTGGGAGCTCTCCATGGTGCTGAATAGAGTCTCTGTTCCCCCTGGGTCCTCTTCTGCCCAGACGCAGCAATGCTTCAACACACACACAAGCAAGCATGCACGCACACACACGCACGCATGCACTCACATATACAGAAAACACACAAACACACACACACACAAGCACACACACAAGCAAGCATGCACGCACACACACGCACGCATGCACTCACATATACAGAAAAAACACAAACACACACACACACAAGCACACACATTCAAACACACACTCACAAACACACGCACCTACACACACACACACACACACATTCACACAAAGAGATACACACACTCACGCATGTGCACACGCAGGAACGCACACACACTCTCTCTCACACACACACACACACACACACACACACACTCTCACACACACTTACACAAACACATTCACACACGTACACACAAAAAGATACACACACTCATACACATGCGCACGCACACGCAAACACACACACACTCATTCACACTCTCTCACACACACACACACACACACACACACACACACACACACACACACACACACACACACACACACACACACACACACACACACACACACACACACACACACAACCTCACTCTCTCACCAGGACCTGCTGTATTTCTGCTGGCGTGTGGAGTATGGCCGCGGTCGCCTTTGGGAAACACAGTGTGTTTGAAGTCTTAAGAGGGAGATTTTCATTCTCCGGCGCCCTGGCGCGGGGCCAGCAGAGAGGCTGTAAGCCGCGTTTCAGCTGGAATCAGCACTGTCTGTGCAGAGCAACACAAAAGCACTCCTCTTCTTCCCGCTGCTCCGTGCCGGATGTTTTGGTCTGTGGTTTTGTGAAGAGGTTAAGGGTTCTTTAACCTCGGAAATGGACGGAGTGTCAGGACACGGGAGCAATACATGGATTACAGGGAGGCTCGTGGGTTTTGTTTGTGTGTCTGACTTGTGATGTGTGCTAGAGTGTGCGCTTGTGTGTGTGTGCGCTTGTGTGTGTGTGTGTGTGTGTGTGTGTGTGTGTGTGTGTGTGTGTGCGTGTGCGTGCGTGTCTGCATGGGTGTGTGCGTGTCTGTAAGTGTGCGTGACTGCAAGTGTGCCTCGGTGCTTGTCTGCAAGTGTGCGTGCCTGCACATTTGTTTTTGTGCATATGCTTGCGAGTGTGTCTACAAACACAAGTCAAACTCCAGGACATTAAAGACCAAAGGAAGTAATTAGAGCTCTCAGATGTCAGACCGGGGGGGGGGGGGGAGGAGCCGTTGTTCAGGGCTGTTGTTGTTGTGCGGCGGGGGTTCCTGCCTCGGCTGCTTAGCGCCTTGATACGGTTCAAAAGCTGCCCTGCGAGTCTTCAGCTGGCTGACAGATATACTTGATCAGTGCACCCGGGGGACCCCGGTGGAATAAACAAACGCACCCCAGCAGTGCCCTGCCTATGCAGATGTGTTCTGTCTGATGCACACACGGGCTCCTGGGCTGTCTCCCAGAGAGCCCGGGGTGCTGAGGCTCACGCACGCACACACACATGAGTACGCACATGAGTACACGCACACACGCATGCACGCAAACACACCCCAAAATACAGAAACTCACACACACACGCATGCGCACACACACACACGCATAAACAAACAAACACACACACACGAATGCACGCAAACACACCCCAAAATACAGAAACTCACACACACAAGCATGCGCACACACACACGCATAAACAAACACACACACACACACAGAAGCACAAACATAATGAACACATGCACACACACGCACACGCACAAATAAGTTCCCACACATAAGTACACACAGACACACACACACACACAAACACACATACGTTTACACACATAAGCACAACCACACATATGCATGCACACACACAAGCACACATACACGCATTCACAAACACACACGTACACGCATAATGAACACATGCACACTGCACACACTGCACACACACACACACACACACACACACACACACACACACACACACACACACACACACACACACACACACACACACACACACACACACACACACTTGAGCACAAGCACAACAAACACATGCCCCTGCACACACACACACACAGCCATGCACAATGAAGTCATAAGCACACTACTACATGAATAATGTACACAAACAATGCAAACATTCAAACACATGTGTACAATAAACACATTTATGCATACATATATGGACACATGCATGCATAATAAACACATATGCACACAGGCCCACACAAATCTCTCGAATGAACACACAAACCCCTCACACACACATACCGCAACACACACACACACATGCCCAATAAATACACAGAGAAACACACAAACACCCACCCACACACACCTAAACTCAAAGCCTCCCAGTGAGAGCTCCATGAAGGAGAAGCAGATGAATATATCAACGCCTCAGGCCTCTCTGGTGCTGCTGTAGCCCGACTGCTCTGAAATAAAACCAAGAAAATCCCCAAACAAACACCAACAGAGTCGCTGTCGCACTCCGAGTGGGGCTCAACATGTTTTTATCATGCTGAGGCTGTAAAGGCAGTGCTCTCAAACCTTTATGGACTCCCGTACCCCCCCCCCCATAACCCCATAAGCTCCCTCCCATCTACGTCAAACCACAAAGGATTTCATTTGAACTAATATGAAGTAATATGTTCACTTCATTTCATCATTTCACAGACACTTATATCTGACAGTTTTGTTTCATTCAGGAGCAGGTTTCGGTTGAGGGCATCTTGCCAAGGAATCTGAAGAAGAATGTAGTACTTCCTGTTATAGTTATTATCATGCTTTAACCTTTACCCTGTGTGGGGGCCAATCTCAACCAGGTATCACATCCCACCAATTGTTCATCCTAGAGAGGTTGCAGGCAGTTTGTGATTGGCCTGTTCTGTATAACGGTAACAGAGGGGGCGGGACTTCCTAGCAGGATGTCCATGTCGGTTCCATGGGTTTAGTGGTAACAGAGAGGGCGGGACTTCCTAGCAGGATGTCCATGTCCGTTCCATGGGTTTAGTGGTAACAGAGAGGGCGGGACTTGTGATCGACGGTCATCCCTTTGTGTTACATCTTTCACATATTGCCGTGGCAAACGATGAGTCAAAATGCTCCTGGTCTTTGCTGTTTTTCTTCTTGCCGTCATCTCGGTTTCCCCGATCGGGGGCGGTGAACCGATGACGGTAAGAGTACAGAAATTGCATTTTTTCCCTGATACGCAAGAAAACTCATTACCTTCCCCTAGCCTAGCTGGGAGTCACACATCCCAGCCTGGAGACTCCCATGCCCCCTAAACAAGTATCAGACCCCCAGAGAGAGGTCCGAGGGAGCCAGCCTGAGGTAAACATGTTCCCAGCCTCCCCACTCTCGTCTCTTCTCGAGGCCTATACTTAAACAAATGACATGCTTGTTTTGTTGGGCTGTGATTTGTATTATGAAATTAATTAGCCCTTATCTTTTCCCGCCAGCGCTCGTGCGTTTCTGTCTTTTATACTCTTTGATTTCTTCACGCCCGTACTGTGCAGACGCTGTAATCAGTTTTGCCATTGTTCCCCACCATCTGGCTGCGCTGTAGCCGCTCCAGCTGCACTGGTTATTACTCACAGCACTAATGGCCAGACTTTAAAACACAGGGGCGCTTGTTTCGCCCTGACGGAGGGGCTCTGAGGCGCAGCTCCGGTGGGGCAGGGCGGCGGTGGTGCTGTGGCGCGGTGGCGCGGTGGTGCGTTCCTCCGCCTCATAAGATACCAGTTAAAGGATCATTATGGAAACTCAACCACCTGGAGCTCGCTTATTGACTTATGCTGTTGCGTGGTGATTACATTTTTTTTTTTTTTTTTTGTTAGTTGGTTTGTTTTGTTCAACTGTCTGAATGGGAAAGGAAGGCACAGCTGAGACGCTGGAACTGAAATGCGAATTATTCGAGGTAGGGAATGTTACCCGATAGGCTTATAATTAAACATCTTGCTCTATAATAAGAACAGCTGAATCATCGGAGGGCCGGGGCAGGATAGAACACACCGGTCAGAGTGTAACCGGCAAGTTCAATTAGTCAGAGGAAATTAAACACGGGAGGGAATCGATTCATGTTCAAAGAAAAAGAACAGAGATATTTGAGGCTGAAACTTTAGTTTGTAACTCTCCAGCCCGGTGGCAGGCAGCTGATCCAGCGAGAGGCCACCTGTGGCCAGCTCCTGGCCCCGGACAAAACAAGCACATAATTGAATTTGAATCATCCAAATTTGGATAATGCCCCTCATTAAGGGGCCTGGAACTCAATTACAGTAGAAGGAAACCTCAAGCAAATCCCTCCCTCCTCTGGGTCTTATTCAAGTCACGTCCAATCAGATGCTCGCCCTTTGAAGCATGTTGAATAAACAGACAAGGCAACAAAAGATCACTGAAACAAACTGCGTAGACACAGACAAACCTTCAACTAAATAACCAAAGACAGTGCCATGTTTTACTACAGCTTGCTTGGCTCTGACCATTGTTTGCAAACCTGGGCTCAAAATACTGTCATGGAAAAACACACTTCCCCATGTCTTATAACCAGCCTCGCAAGGCTTCTCGTTTTCTCCGTCAGTCGTGGATTAGCAGCAGCCGCCGCTAAGTCTTCCTCCTCTGTCGCATCATCCTGCAGCTGCTGCTAACCCCCAGCGTCCAACTACCAGAGGATTTGTTCCTAGTGAGGGGGATTATTTACCTCTGTCGGGGCCGGTATTACAAATGAATCACCGCCGGTGTCGCCGCTATATCAGTGTAACGCGCGGCTCCGCGGCGGTCCCTCAGCGCTAACGCTAACGCTGAGCTAGCTGCCGAGTTGCCAGCGCGTCGGTTGGTTCGTTCACCGCGGCTTTGGCGCCGTAGTAATAATCATGACTCAGCCGAACTGGGTCCACACACTGAGAGGGAACAAGCCAAAGCCAAATCCCCATGGCGACGCCCGGAGGATCAGGGGCGAGATTAACTCAAGTCCTTTTTTACTCCAACCAGGTCTTGCTTTGTGTTCGTCTTCACACACACACACACACACACACACACACACACACACACACACACACACACACACACACACACACACACACACACACACACACACACACACACACACACACACACACACACACACACAGGGGGGGTATTCACTGGGTACATCGAGGTGGGGGAACACGGGGGGATAAAGCCGGCCTGTGTGGCAGATACCTTGACTCGCCGCTCCCTGCTATAGTAATCATAATCATCATGGTAATAACTATACACTTTAAATGGTGCTTCTCAAGGTAGTCAAGTTGCCTTTACAAAGTCAGAACATAAAAGAACATGGGGCAATAGAAAACGACATTGTGAGTGTCAGGATACGAATTGCAGACAGAGAGGTGAAGAGAGAGGGATGCAGTTTTAAGAAGGTGCATTTTGAGTCACGGTGATATGTTTGGGAAGCGAGATCCAGGCAGGCCTAACCAACTCTGTCCTCCCATTTCTGACGAGGGTTATGCTATCATGAGGAAGCCGCTAAGGTCAGGTGCCTGGGGCTGAATACCCTGTAGTGGTCTTCAGGCCCACAGGTTCTAACCGGCCTGCTCTTTCCACCTTCAAAGAAGGATTCAAGCCAAGGGGAACACGTTCGTCTGGGCCCCCTTCAATCAGCACACCATCACTCCTTCGTCGTCCTTCATCTGTCGCTGGCTCTCCAGTGAGACATCACTAGTCTTCAGAGATAATTGCCCCAGATGGTTAAAGGGCAGCCGGGGTCTGGCTGATGAAACGCGGGCGGCGGTCCCTCCGGGCCGCTCTCAAACATCCATTACCAACATCTTTTGTCAGAAGGACATCCTTGTACCGATTCTGCCAGAGAGCATTTAGCCTGAACGCGGCTGTCAGACGTGAGTCTCCTGGAATCAATGTGTGTCGGTCAGGGTGGACTCTGTTGACAACAACGCAGCCGCCATGAAAGGACTCTTACAAAGAGCTTTTCACAAAGACCCGAATGCGATGCTGCTGTTGTTTACATTTGTTTGCAGGGCGAGTTCATGCATAAATCAGACTACTTTCGGTAACGGATGTGTTAATGACGCTGGTAGAGACAGTGACGAGGGTTTGATCCCAGGACCGGAGTCGTCCTTGATTCTCATTCGTATTCCAGCAGTACTTCTAAAAGTACGTTTTTGATTTATTCCCTCTGAACAATTACACTTCAATCTGCTGCTTCACACTCTTGATCTCTTGTTCATTATTCTGGATCCCCAAACCTCCGTACAATATCCTGGAGGAGGATTTATCCGGCGCTTTATTCAAAGTGGTATATTCCCACAGTCCAGGGGCGGACTGCAGTTATTATTCTTTACTCATGGCGATAGGAGATAATGGCAGATGGTAGACCGATAAAACACAGCGAAAGGAACTTCAATAATGTAGAGGAGACGACGTGCGAGTCATCCTCTAATGACTTTCAATGAGTTATGTTTGGC
>NC_044058.1:22759856-22772356 GCF_902167405.1 Gadus morhua | reverse complement strand
GATATCTTCACCTCGTTCGGAGAATTAGCCGCTGCCCGCGCACCCCGGCGCCGGACCGACCGAGGGGTCGGGGGGTGAGCCAGAGACACGCGTCGGGTTTTAATGAACTGTTTGAGGCGGGGGCCGCACGCCCCCCCCCCCCCCCCCCATCAGCTGTCAGCCTTCTGCCGCTTAATGAGTGAAACGCTGCTCTGGATGTGGCCCCGGTTACCGTGGTTACCGGCGGGATCACTCGGAGCCTCTTGTTTATGGAAGCCCGCCGATTAGGAGTTCAGCTCGTTATTTTTATGCGGGCGTCTCTCATCTGTTCTCCGTGAATCACAATCAAAGGTCTCCGTCGCCGCCGCCGCACGAAGGGCTCGTAAAAAAAAAGGGACGTTGTGGTGATTAAATATGAGGGACGGAGTGAGGAGGGTGTGTTATCAAGGCCGGGTGACTCCAGGGGTCGACGGGTACACAGACCGGGGAGAACAAAACCAGTAGACGGAGAGATCCTGACCACACAGTAACCAGTAGACAGGGACATGAGCCTGCTCTGCATGGATGGATGGATGGATGGATGGATGGATGGATCCAGGGGTGGATGGATGGATGATTGAGTAAGTAAGTATTAAGTAAATGTGGACGGATTGATGCAGGGATGGATTAAACAATGGGTGGATGAATGGATGCCTGGATGTATGAATGAATGAATGAATGGATGGATGGAAAAAAGGGTGAATGATCAACCATCAACCATCCTCTCTCTCTCTCTGTCTCTCTCTCTCTCTCTCTCTCTCTCTCTCTCTCTCTCTCTCTCTCTCTCTCTCTCTCTCTCTCTCTCTCTCTCTCTCTCTCTTCCTCTCTTCCTCTCTCTCTCTCTCTCTCGCTCTCTCTCTCTCTCTCTAGCGGTGAGCTCTGTGAAACAGAAGCAGACTCGGAGCCGGCTGGTCATCCAGTTTCCCGCCAACGGAGGCCAGGACTGTCCTGAACCCCTGGAGGAGGAGAGGGACTGTGAGGCCCCCAAGGTCTGCCCCGGCTACAGGTACCGCACGCACACACACACACACACGCACACACGCACACACACGGACGCACGCACGCACGCACACACACGCATGCACGCACGCACGCACGCACGCACGCACACACGCACGCACGTACGCATACACACACACACGCACGCACACACACATACACACACACATACACACACACACACTCGCGTGTGGACACACACACACACACACACACACACACACACACAAATACACACACTAACACACACACACACACACACACAGACAAGCACACAGACACAAACACAAACACACACACATACACACACACACACACACACACACACACACACACAAACACACACACAAACACACACAAAGACACGTGCGCACACACTTATCGACACACAAGCACGCAGGCATGCACACACAGACAGACAGTCCCACTCGCGCATGTACACATGCAAACACACACACACCCACACGCAAACACCCACACGCACACACACACACAATTTCATTGTGGTAAGCTAACCCTAACCCTAAGGTTGACTTTAAGAATTTAGGCTGAACTTTAAGAAGTTCAGGTTCTGGTCCCCGAGGACGTGACCTTTAGATTCACACATTTTGGAATGTACCGACATAATTGCTGAAGTAGCGCTCTCTATCGGCAAACACAACACGGCTGCATGATCACATCCCAACATCCACGGACAACCCCCCCTAACGCGTGTGACCTTTCACCCCAGGTGGAAGACCCACAAGTGGAGGAAGTGCCAGCTGGTGCCCTGGTTCCTGCGTCAGTTCAGCCCAGGGGCCCAGGAGTCCTGCGGCTCGGGGCTTCAGACCAGAGGTACTGGGCCTGCTGAGAACAAGTCCCTCCCCCCAGCCCATCACCATCCCTCAATCACCACTCAGAACCCTAACCCCAACCCTAACCCTCCATCACCACTCACAACCCTAACCCTAACCCTCCACCACCAATCACAACCCTAACCCTAACCCTCCATCACCACTCACAACCCTAACCCTAACCCTCCATCACCACTCACAACCCTAACCCTAACCCTCCATCACCACTCACAACCCTAACCCTATACCTAACCCTAACCCTCCACCACCACTCACACACCCCGACCTGACACATTTAAAGACCCGCCCGCCTTAACACCAATCCCCCACCTACCTCAAGACCAACCACCATGATCCTTCCATCCCCACATCCCAACACCCACCACTCACCATCCCCTTCAACAACCCTCAACCCTGTTCTTCTGCCTCTTGCTAAAACAATCTCTGTTCAAATCCCACTGCAAAGACTTTTTGTTTCGGACTGCACATTGAGAGGCCGTTAATATCTTGCGAGGTGGAAATAGGGGAGGCAAGGTGGAGGTGTCACTCCTGAGATCTCTGAATGTGATCTCTGTTGAGCAGAAGAAACTTTCTCCACACTTTTTGTCTGCTTCAGAGTCCGGGGCCTGGAAAGTTCAGGCAGAATAATAATTTTCATAAAACAAATCAAATCCTGCTTTATTTGTGGAGCGCTTTCCATGCAAATCAGCAATACAAATGCTCAGCAGTGGATTCAGAACAAGAACAAAGAAATGTGTTTATAAATTGCTCTCATTATCGTTTCCTCTCCCGAAAACATTAAACAATGTCGACATTATAAGCATTTTTCACATACATATTTTTAGGAATTTCCACGGGAAGAAATCCTTTCTTCCTACACATTTGCAAATTGCGTAGAGCAGAGAGTTCAGAGCTGCCTGTGTGCTCAGTCCCTCGCCACCGCTCCCTCTACATGTGTGCTGGCAGCAGGTGAGCGTATTAGTCTCAGGGGGCTGTGCGGGGGTCTCTCTCTGCTCAGGAAGCTGAATCGAGAAGCCCTGATCACAGCTGATTCAAACCAAATGAGACGGAAGGCCGTTTCCCTCCTCGCTGAGCACCGCTGCCTCCCTGACAAACCAGCCGGGAAAAATAGAAGAAATGAGCAACCGGATGTGTGTGTGGTCGGCTTTTAGTCACGCACAGAACCCCAAACAGTTGTATGAACAGAACCCCTAAGACATGTATGCACACAGACACTAACACACACAAACATGCTCATACTCATACCCATGACACACTATGAAGACACAGACACACACACTACACACACACACACACACACACACACACACACAACATCCAGGTATCTCAATCTCTCCCACACAAACACACAAACAAACATGCATGTTGGCACGCACACACAGCAAGAGACAAACACCCACATAAGTCATGGAGCCGACTCAAGGCAAATGGAAGCGCTCCAAACTTGATAGCAGCTCCCGGAGGTGTTAGCTAGCAGTACTAACAGATTGATTTCTGTGTGGCTCCATAATCCCTCACTATGTCTGCTCTGGAGGACAGCCGTACAGCGCCATGAAATATCACAGCAGCACAAGTAATACTGCTCTATTGAGCACACACATGGCAGGGCGCCAGGGCATGGCGAGTGTGTGCGATGTGTATCTGTGGTGTGTGTGTGTCTGAGGTGTGTGATTGTGTATCGGTTGTGTGTGTGTGTGTGTGTGTGTGTGTGTGTGTGTGTGCGTGTGAGAGAGGGAGGAGAGTGTGTGTGCGTGTGTGTCTATGTTGATGTGTGTGTGTGTAGGTGTGTGTGTGTGTGTGTGTGTGTGTGTGTGTGTGTGTGTGTGTGTGTGTGTCTGTGTGTCTGTGTGTGTGTGCATGTGTGTGTGTATGGTTGTTTGAGTAAGAGAGAGGTGTGTGTGTGTGTGTGTGTGTGCGTGCACTTGCTTGCGCCTGCCTTGTGTCACTTTGAACCTCCCTGCCAGTCCCACGGGAGCTGACATAATTATATATTTCTGGTCTATTTTTCAGCTTCATTTATTTCCCGGGAGAGTGTTTCTAATGTTCTTCATCTCTCCCTGAAGCCTTGCCTCCTAACGCCACCTCTCTCTGCACACTGCGGAGACCCGGCTGGAATAATAAACAGCTTCCTACGCGCCCAAATATGGCGGGCCAAGTCGGGACGATGAAAAAAAACGAATGAACTGCTCTGACAGCCGTTCAGGAGACACTGCAGTGCATTATGTGTCCTCCATCTTTGAGATGACAAACAACACTCAATCTCTCAATACCGATACATTGTTCATTCTCTGTCTTAGTAAATTGGTCTGTATTGACGGATCTGTGTTAATTGATTCGAGAGATTTGACATGAGGAACTCATCTGCTAAGTACTTGCACGAAACAGACGTTACAAGATACTCTGTGCTTTGATCCACTGAGGTGCCAAACACTGTTTGTTTGCCAAGTAAACTGTTGCTAAGTACTTCAATAGAGGAAGTAGCAATCCTGTTCGTGGCTCTGGCCAAACGGCCCCGTTCCCCCCAGTGTGAACAGTCTTCCTGTAGGGGCCCCTGGAGCAGAATGCGCTCACACGCTGCTCCCCTGGCTGATGTGTGTCTGAATGAACCCCCAGTCACTCCTGATGAACGTGTCTCTTAAATGCTTCAATGGTGATAAACACTAAAGCTAATTGAAATTCATCATTCGTTTAGCGGATAATTGACCTTCTCTTGATGGCCGCATCGTAACGCCGCTAAATTACTCTCTCCCCCTCGTCTCCCCCCCTGTCTCCCGCCCTCCCTCCGCCTCCTGCTCGTCTCCCCCCCCCCTCCCCCCTGCCCTACCCCCCCGTCCCCCACCCTCCCTCCGTCTCCCCCTTCCCCCTCGTCTCCCCCGTCTCCCCCTCTCCTCCCCCAGCGGTGTCGTGCCGGCGTCTGGACGGGGCGGCGGCGGAGCTGGCCGAGTGTCTGCTGCAGGCGCGCTCCATGCCCCCGGCCACCCAGCGCTGTGTGATCCCCTGCCAGGACGACTGCCAGCTCACCAGCTGGTCCAAGTTCACCCCCTGCTCCGCCGACTGCGTGGGGGTCCGCACCCGCAAGAGGGCCCTGATCGGTGAGTGGGGGGCGGCGACATGCCCTTTGGGCGTCCATAAGCAGGATACCCCTTGCCCCTGTTTCTCTCTCTCCGTCACCCTATTTCTCGTCCCCCTGCCTCTCTGTCTCTCATTCTTCTCTTTCTTTTCTTTTCTTTTCCCTCTCTCTGCCAATTTCTCTCTCCCTCTCTCTCTCTCTCTCTCTCTCTCTCTCTCTCTCTCTCTCTCTCTCTCTCTCTCTCTCTCTCTCTCCCCACTCTCTACTATGTATCTTTCTCTCTCTCTCTTTATCTTCCATTATCTCTCGTTCTCTCTCTCTCCATCACTTGTTCTCCCCCTCTCTCCCTGATCGTCAAGTTCGGAACACGTCGCTGTTCAGGGGGAAAGGGAGCTGGGGGGGCTTTGGTCTCCCCACCAAATGGTTCTGGGTTCAAACCCCTAACTTGTGGGCGTCCATGAGATAGATGCCCCTGACCCTTACCTAATCATTAATGACATGGATCTGAAACGCATTGCTTGTGACTTTGGGTAAAAGGTTCTGGTTTGATTCTTAGGTGTTCTCTGGTTGAGCAAGGCATCAATCCTCTTACTGTTCAAGGAACAGTGTTCGCTCTGCACGACAGACACCACCCTAGTGTGTGTGTGTGTGTGTGCTGTTTGTTTATGTGTATCAGTGTGTGTGTGGGTGTGTACATGGATACGTATGAGGCAAACACGGTGTGTGATTGTTTTTTAAGTGGACTACAGAGCTTATCAGAGAAAGCAATTTATAAAATTCAGTCCATTAGGCAGTCGGTCCATTAAAAAACCTTTAATCTGCGATGATGAAACCGCCACCGCCGCCGCTACGCGGGGATGATTGATCACAAGACACGCCGCTGTCACGCGTGACGGCAGAAGCCACGAACACCGACGCTGTTCGGCCGGTAAGCGTTATTAAAAATGAATCGTGTCGTTTGGTGTCGGAGATCTGATGGGAAGTTAGGACAACAGGAAACAGGAAGTGGCGAGCGTCCTAAGGAGCACGGGTGACTGGGTGTCCTGTGATTGGCTGTCCTGTCGCTCGCTGGTGTCCATATCGCTGATGGACGCGGACCCAAGTCTCAGATAATTAACCCTGATCATCTTCTTCACTGCTTCATCTGGAGGATAGGGAGGCTGTTTAGATGGCCGAGAGAGAATCGGAGAGGGAGAGAGAGATATAGAGGGAGGGGTGGAGAGATAGAGCGAGAGGGAGAGGAAGAGAGAGAGAGGGAGGAAAAGAGGGAGGGAGAAAGAGGGAGAGAGGGAGTGAGAGAGAGAGAGAGAGAGAGAGAGAGAGAGAGAGAGAGAGAGAGAGAGAGAGAGAGAGAGAGAGAGAGAAGGAGAGAGAGAGGAAGAGGGAGGGAGCGAGACAGACAGACAGACAGACAGACAGACACACACAGACAGACAAAGAAGGAGGGAGGGAGAGAGGGAGGATGAGAGAGAGGGAGAGGGAGGTAGACAGGCTATCATCATAGCGCTAATGAAATGATGAAATATGGTAAAATAGCTCAGAGTTGATGTTGCAGTTGATTCCAGGAGATATTCATAGATTCATGTTCATGTCCCTCAATGCAATAATCCAGCTCAATAAAGGATATTTATGAGTGTGGGAAAATCACATTTCCATTGCCAATATATGAAAATTGAAATCAATGAATTAGGTACAGAATTAAGGGACATAATACGATATGATATAGACAAGAATGCAAAACGATAGTTAGGTTATTCTAACTCTTGTTCTATGATTGTAGGCGTAGCCGTCTAGGATTCGCCTTATGGGCTTGTCCCATTGGTGCATAGTTGAAAATGTTCAACTATGCACCAATCAATGTGCACAGCACCGTGTATATAAGGCGGCGCAAACCGCCGCCCATCCTCCACGCAATTCTTTCAGCATTTGGAGGGTACAGCAGGTGGGAAACTAGACGGCTACGCCTACAATCATAGAACTAGAGTTATAATATCATAACTATCGTTCTATTTCGTGTAGGCTATGCCGTCTAGGCTTTGCCTTATGGGCTAAGGTGAAGCTGCGAGCGGAGCCCAATCAATGTACTCCTGCTGGAACCCAGTCAAAAAACTTAAGTCACCAGGGCACATAAGACTCAAAAAAGCAGAGCATGTGCAAAACACAACAGCTTAATATTTTTTTTTCCTCCTAGATCAAGCAAGGCAATGATCAAGAGAAAAAAGTGAGTCTGCAAAGACTCGGCCCCAATCGTCCTTCATGGAATCCATGAAAAGTGAAGGGAAAAACCAGAGTAATACGGTTTCCATTAGGTCCGCTACCACTGGGGGCGGAGCTACGGATTTCGACCCTCCAACAAGGAGCTTCTCTCGTCCGTTACTTATTAAAAAAACAGCGGGAGTGCCATACTGGCAGACAAAACCAACTCATCAGTCGGCGAGCCAATAGGAACCTCTCTAGTCCGCTTTCCACTCTAAAAACGGCAGGAGAGAAGTACTGGCAGTCAAGTCCAACTCGCCATACGGCGAGAGGAATTTCAAGGATGCCGCTTAAAAGAACATGCCTCCATTCTTAAGCCGTAGAAGGGGCACCGGACTCCAACACAGAGTTGCAGAGTGAGCCCCTGGACATGTCTAACATGTAAAAACGGACAAAGGGGCCGGGGGAGGACCAGGACGCAGCCGCGCAAATGTCTTCCACCGGAACACCTCTGAGTAGAGTCGTTGAAGCGGCCACGCTCCGTGTGGAGTGAGCCTTAACGGCCAATGGTGGCGCTAAGCCCTGCCGAGCGTAGGCTAAGCAAACACCCTCACATACCCAGCGAGAAAACCGCTGTTTAGAGAGAGCGCGGCCCCTGCTAGCGTCGCTATAACACACAAACAACTGTTGTGTGGAGCGGAACACGGCAAAGCGTTTCACGTACATAGCCAGCGCCCGCACCAGGGACAGGAGATGCAACTCCGCCTCCGCCTCACTAGAATGAGGCGGAGGGTGAAAAGCCTTAAGCACAATATCTCTTGACCGGAAAGAACTATTAATGCTCTTAGGGAGGAACGCAGGATTAGGTCTGAGCAGCGCAACGGAGCTGTCCTCATAAAGCAACAAGCAGCTCGGGCTGACAGGCCCGCTTGGCAGAAACCAAAGCCAATAAGAGCGCCGTTTTAAAGGACAGGGCATCCAAAGGGGCCTGAGACAGAGGCTCGAAAAAGAGTCCCTGGACAACCCACGCAACACGGTGGGGAGATCCCAGCATGGTGTAAGCATGCGCGAAACAGGCCTAACCCGTCTAGCCTCACGCAAGAAGCTCTTGACCAGTGGATGGCCGAAGATCGGTCCACCATCACAGCCCGCATGGCCAGCCGAAACAGCTGCCACATAGACCTTGATAGTGGAAAAAGCCAAACCCTTCTCCAATAAGTGCTGTAGAAACGCAAGCACGCGCACCCTGGATAGTGCTGATAACCGCTTCAGGCAAACCTTTGCCCTGCAGGATCAACCTCTCAGGAGCCACACCAATAGCCGTCCCGATACATCGGGCGGGTGGTGCACCTTCCCATGGGCCTGTGAAAGCGCATCCGGTCTGAACGGTACCGGCCAGGGCGCCTTCCGCGAGAGCGCCGCCAGCTCTGGAAACCACAGAGCTGAGCGGTTCTCCGGAGCCACTATGATCAGGGACAATCTCTCCTGTCTGACCCGTTCCAGAAGAGGAAGGATCAGCTGGAGCGGAGGAAACGCATACAAGAGAACCCGCGGCCAAGGTGTGTGCGCCAATGCATCCACCCCCAACGGAAGAAGATCCCAAGGGTTGAAAGAGAACCACCACCTGCAGTGTGTGTTCTCCCCGCACGCGAACAGGTCCACCTGAGCCGTCCCGAACCTCTGCCAGATCAGTCTGACAATGTCGGGATGTAACCGCCACTCGTCGCGGCGGAGACCGCGAGACATGAGGTCCGCATCGAAGTTCTGGGCGCCCGCGATATGCAGGGCTCTCAGACTGAAGAGATACTGATGAGCCCAAAGCTAGAGCTCGACCGCCTTTTGATGGAGAGCAGAGGAGCGCACTCCCCCCTGTTTGTTTATGTACGCCGCCGCCGACACACTGTCTGTCCTGATCAGAACGTGGCGGCCAAGTACCAGGTGAAAGAAATGAAACAGCACTTTCCTCACAGCGACGAGTTCCAGCACATTTATGTGGACTGTAGCCACTCGCCTCCCACCGAGTGAGAGAGGCACGTTCCTCCCCAACCCGTCAACGAGGCATCTGTGAAGACCACTACGTAGGACGTCACTCTGCCCAGGGGAACACCCCTGAGAAGGGCGGGGGGGTTTCCCTAATATTTCAGGTCTGGTGACACTGAACGGGGTAGGAGGAGCACCCTGAGGTCCAACGCACGGGGTCCAACCATTGGCGAGCAAACCACCGCTGGAGTCTGCGCATAAAGAGCAGACCCAGGGTCACCATGGGATGTGCGGCTGCCATCAGCCCTAACAGGCGCACAACATGGTGGACAGTGCGGTCACGTTTCTGAAAACGCGAAAGCGGGAGAGTGCCAACAGGATGGCGTCTCGCCAAGGAGGCGAGAGCATCGCTGTCATGGCGGATGAGTCTAGGCAAAGCCCCAAGTAGACTATCTGCCGGCCGGGGAGCGGGAAGCTCTTCTCCCAGTTGATGGCAAAACCCAGGAAAGAGAGATGTTTTATAACCGTCATGGTGTCCCTTCTCGCAGCTTCCTCTGAGTTGCTCAAAATAAGTAGGTCGTCGAGGTAGAAGAGAACCCTCTTTCCCTGACGCCTGAGCAATCACAACGCCGTCTCCACACACTTCGAGAAGGTGCGCGGGGCCAGGGAGTAGCCGAATGGCAGGCACTGGTACTCGTACGCCACCCCATAAAGGCAAAACGGAGAAACTTCCTGTGCGCCTGCCGAACAGGGACGTGGAAGTAAGCATCCTTGAGATCCAGGGATGTGAACCAGTCACCCCCTCTCACACATCGGAGCAGCGCTCTGATAATGAGCATTCTGAATTTCCTCACGGCAACGAATCTGTTGAACACACGAAGATCCAGAATAGGTCTCAACCCCCATGACTTCTTGGAAACCAGGAAGTAGCGGGAGTAAAACCCTAGGTGGGACTCGTGGGGGGGGGGGGGACAGTGATGGCCCCCTTCTCCAAGAGACGGGCCACCTCTGCTGCTAGAGCCGTGCTTGCCGCTGGATCCCGTAGCCTGGTCTCCACCAACCCCATGAAGGCTGGGGGACAGCGCTTGAACTGTATGGGATGACCCCATCTCAACGTGTTGTCCAATCACGATGGTAGAACGCACCGCTCTAGCCAACACGCATAGCGGTCGGAGAGAGGGCGAGCTGACAGCTGAGGAACGCTGACCAGGAATAACCCGTATTCCTCGGCCCCTACTGCCTCCACACAGTGTGTGGACCAAGGGGGGCATCCCATGAAAGGGAGGAGGCTCAGCGAGCATGGTAGTCGTTACAGAGCTAATCGCTGTACAAACAGCGAGCTGTCTGGACGCAGGCAACAAGCCGTCCAGCCGTAACACTCATGACCGCGCGTTGTCCGCTGGCTGTAACCACAGCGCGCAGACCCGTCTTCTCACCTTCCACAGACTGTAGAAGGGAGGTAGAGGGGATAGTGTGGGAAACTAGGAAACTAGTACAAGCGTCCGTATCCACGGGCTTGTGTAATGAGTCTCCAGTCCGCCCACGGAGCTCAAAGGGTCGCCGCTTCTTAGAAGCAGGTGAACCCGAGGTTATGTAAACACGCCGTCCGGCCGCCACCCTAGAGCCATCTGGCTGAGTGGGGGAAAGAGGTCATCTAAAGGAATATCGCTCTTTAGGGAGTATATACTGCTGTTCGGTCGAACGGTCTTTCTTTTCTTTATTGGGATAAGAAAAAGTGGGAGCAAGTTTGCGGAACTTCAGGCCCCGCGGTGCTGCTCTCCTCGGCTGCGGCGGCGGCTGCTGCTGCTGCGACTGCTGCTGCCGCATCGGGGTTGGTGGTGGAGGCGGTCCCCTGGTGAGCTAGCACCTCCAAGAACCGGGGCCCAAATAGTCCATCCGGAACTAATGGGCCCTGGACGAGGCTGGCCCTCTCTCGTTCCGGAACCGCAGTGTGAGAGAGCCATATGGCCCTCTGGATCATTGTGGCCCACGCCATATGCCGGAACGGCTATCGGCTGGCATAGCTAAAGGATGGCGCTGGAGAAGCGGGAAACCGTCAGCCATCTCGCGGCCTCCTCGGGGCTGTAAGCCTCCCTGCCAGCCGACAAGGAGACCAGGGCAGAGGAGAGCAGGGCGATGTTGTTTACCGCCGCCGCAGATTGCGAGGCACAGACGAACACCCTGTCCGTCAGGCCGGTAATCTGCTTCTGAAGGCGGTCGGGGGGCAGCGGCTTCTCGTTAGGACGCCACCCGGTGCCCAGAGAGAGAAGCGCTGCTAGGGAAGGCTCCAGGCGAGGGATCCCCCTCGCCTGAGTATCAGCCCACCCTTCCACGTTGGTGAAGTCAGCGAAAGCCCTCACCGGGGCCTTCAGAGTAGAGGGGTCCCCACCCGTAGCTCCCCGGAGCGGGAGAACTCGGACGCAGAACCAGGAAAGACGTCGTCTGAGGCCCTGAAAAGGTCCCGCCAGCTCTTATAGGAACACTCTCCGGTCGCCCACGCCGCTGCCACCGGTCATCTTAGGGTTGGAAGTCATATCTTCCTACAAATCGCTGCAAGAAAAGGGAGGATGGGCGGCGGTTTGCGCCACCTTATATACACGGTGCCGTGGGAAATGTGGGCGGTGCCCACGTTGATTGGTGCATAGTTGACATTTTTAAGTGCGCGCAAGCACGCGCACGGGACAAGCCCATAAGGTGAAGCCTAGACGGCGTAGCCTACATGAAATAGAACCAGAGCAACATCTACAAATATATGTACATGCAGTGTCAATCTCCAGCGAAAACTCAGAAGGAACTATTTACAAAGCGCTGATTCATTGTGTTCATTTTGTCTTGGCTACCAAAACAGTGTTAGGATGCAGCATGCTATCGCTATCAGCTGTTAGCATGCTGTAGCGGTGAAGTCAACACCCTGTGTGTCGGTGTTAATTAAACACAGCAGACGTAGCTGTCACTTCTCCCACCGGGCTGTGTGGCGGTAATATATCACATGACACTCAGAGTCCACACAGAGACAGCAGCCCTGCGAAGACCACAGAAACATCCGGAGTAACACAAAACAGTCCGATCCAGGAGCCTGCTTGCCCGTCATATCAATTCAAGCTGATTGGACGAGAGCAATCAGGACATGGGTACCATTGGCAGGGGCTTGTTGGAGGGAGGGGTGAGGAAGGGGGGTGAGGCATGTCTGCTGCTGGTTTTTTGGGGGGGGGGGGGGTGGAAGGTTTGAATGTGCCTCTTGAGGCTGCCGGCATCAACACACACGCACGCACGCACGCACGCACACACGCTCAACACAAACTGATGAGTCACCTCCTCCTCCTTAGAATGCCCTCTTTATGCCCTCTGTAACTCTCTCTCTCTGTCGCTCTCTCTTTCTGTCA
>NC_044058.1:22752356-22754856 GCF_902167405.1 Gadus morhua | reverse complement strand
AGAGAGAGAGAGAGAGAGAGAGAGAGAGAGAGAGGAGAGAGAGAGAGAGGAGAGAGAGAGAGAGAGAGAGAGAGAGAGAGAGAGAGAGAGAGAGAGAGAGAGAGAGAGAGAGAGAGAGAGAGAGAGAGAGAGAGTTACTAACTGTTTGTCGTTTTTTTACCTTAAACAAATTCCTTTTTGTTTCTCCTCAGATAAACAATAGTAAACGGTGGAACTGTGTGTTCTCCAGTGGGTGTTGCTCACTTTGTTTACCAAGTGTCCAGGGGGAGGGGCGCCATCACAGTGTTACACTTCTAATAATAATAATAATTATAAAATCAACAAGCATAATCCTGCGTTCAGTCTGAAGGGGCTTAGAAAAAGCCAACACGCGCCATTACCCAAATGCTAGTAAGTCTGGGCTATGGGGCCGTGCGTTTTTTAACACATTTGGCAGTGGCGGCGTCACAGCATTACGATGAGCTGGCTGTTAAACCGGTGAACACGGCGGCTGGTGAATTGAAGGGACTTTATTCCCCCCCATCACGTGGACCAGGAACAGCTTATTTCTCTGGTGCTTAGGCTTTCCGAGCGGCAGAGTACATATGGGCGTCTGCTGCTAGGTGTCAACACACGCTTGTGTCAGCCCAAAGCCACCGGCGGAGAGGGGGGAGTGGGG
Organism: Gadus morhua; assembly: GCF_902167405.1. Classification (NCBI taxonomy): domain Eukaryota; kingdom Metazoa; phylum Chordata; class Actinopteri; order Gadiformes; family Gadidae; genus Gadus; species Gadus morhua. Next base: position 22,754,198 of record NC_044058.1, on the reverse strand, counting down.
GGGAGTGTGGGGGGTGGGGGGGGGGGGGGTGGGGGGGGGGGGGGGAGAGAGCCGGGAGAGGATAAATAAGAAAGTCCATCAGAGCGAGCGTTGGTCCGAGAGAGGAGCTGGAGAGAGAGGGAGAAGTTTGAGATCCAGTAACATGGGACGGAGGCGCGGAGTGCAGAGAGACAGCCCACTGAGGGGTCCTGGGAGATGGGTGGAGGGGGGGGGGGGGGGGGGGGGTTGTGGTGGATGTGGTGTGCGTTGAACAACTCTGTGCCTGTGATTTATTCTGTGGCGGAGTGGAATGAGCAAGAAGCTTCGGTTTGTCGTCCCAGCATCAGTGTTGCCAGATTGGGCCACAGTTTCAACTTACAAAGTGTTGTTATTAGCAAGTTGATGCATGACCTGCTACGGTCCTTAGGTGAAACTAATACGGTGAAATCTATCATAATCATTGCTTTTAAAAGTGGTCTAGGTGGGCAACTGGGTGCTTTACAACTAGCGGTGCACAAAACAAACACAGGAGTAATGAAAAACAATTTGATTAGAATAGATTTAAAGTGTGGAACATGTCAAACTTAATTATACATGATGACATACATTAAGTGAATAAATGAGTAAAAACAATTAAGGTAAGGGGAACCATTACGGGCGACAGTAAAGACCAGTTTAAAACAGATTAGAAGAGTCATTCTACAGGTGTTTATCTGATAATAGATTGTTACATAATGTTGACTATAATAAAGTTATTATGCACTTATAAAGAAAACATCTGCGCCCCTAGTTCTGAGGCAGGCAGAACGGTCATTCAGAGACCTCTACCTGGGGTCTTTGGGCTTCGGAGAGCATCCTAGAGCACGATGCCCTGGCCTGCTCCATAATGACCTGTATCTAACCACAGACCTACCACCAAACCCAGTCCAGGATCCAAGACACACACACTTTTATTGATTTGACACCTGAAATGGGCTTTTTACCTTATAAAATATCTTATTTTGTAATGGATTAGCTTTTGATTTGATGATATTTGAAGGCGGGAACCTTATGATTGCGGAGGTTGAGCCTTCACAGAGGTCCGCTGCTGGAGGCTCCAGGGACGGCCTCTTCCTCGGCTCACTCTGCTCATTGATTCTCCTGATCAGAAGCCAAGCATGTTCTACAAGCTATACCCGAGAAAGACCCAGAACCAGCCTCGCAGGACCAGAACAAAGTCTATACAGAACGTAAAGCTGAAGGTCAAATGTGTATAGTGGTCAGTGTTTCAGTATCAAACCCTCTCGGTCGTACACAGAGCTAGACAGTCAGTGATTCAGTATCAAACTCTCTTGGTCATACACAGAGCTAGATAGTCAGTTCAGTATCATACCCTCTCTATCATACACAGTCTGTGTTTCAGTATCCAACCCTCTCCATCATACACAGTCGGTGGTTCAGTATCAAACCCTCTCAGTCACACACAGCTATACAGTCTCTGTTTCAGTATCAAACCCTCTCCATCAGACACAGCCGGTGGTTCAGTATCAAACCCTCTCAGTCACACACAGCTATACAGTTTGTGTCAGTATCAAACCCTCTCTCTGTGTCCCTCCCCAGCCCCCCTGCTCTGCACGTGTTTGTTGGCCTACAAAAAATATCTACATCCCAGTCCAGAAATGGGGCGAGTTCCAACTAATCTCAATAATAATGGGCGTAAGAAGGTTAAAACGAGCCCCTTAACTGAGGCATGACCCCATTGGCTCCCGGACCATCGAGAGAGAGAGAGAGAGAGAGAGGGGGGGGGAGGAAACAGATTGGAATGATAAGGCTCGCCGCAATCCTCGCTGAATGCCCCTGCGTATTTTCGTCGGGTTTTATAAC
>NC_044058.1:22742681-22752256 GCF_902167405.1 Gadus morhua | reverse complement strand
AAGTGAGTTTGAATGAAAACGGAAGTGAGTTTGAAATGTTCATTAGAGTCCGCAGAAATCGAATATCAATATTATTTTAGTGTAATTACATTGTGTATATGCACAAAGCCATCTTATACAAAGCAGCCGAAAAATAGAAAACCGAAACGCTACTATGTTTTTTTTTCTGCGATTCAGGGTTTGAATTCTGCTATTGTCGTCTGATTCATTGTATCCGCTGTGTTTGCCAGGGTCTCAGGGTCTTCCGACTCTGGGGAAGAGCCTGCTAGTTTACGCACACCCCTTGCGCATTTGTTTTCTCAACCACACGTGAGATGTTGTTTGACATGCTGGATATCGTCAGAAAGGTATTTTCATTGGCTATTAGGATATATAAGGCCCGTCCCCGACCCTTGCTGTCTGCTGGTGTAGCTGTCAATCAAAGTATACACGCACCGTTTTGATAGTGATCTTCTCATTGGCTTGTAAGGCTTGTAAACAAGGAAGTATTGGTCTTACAGACATGTGGGAGGGCTCTATGTCACCGTGAGACCCTGGCAAACACAGCGGATTCATTGAATCAGACGACAATAGCAGAATTCTAACCCTGAATCGCAGTTTTCAAAAAAAAAAAACATAATAGTGTTTCGGTTTTCTATTTTTCGGCTGCTTTGTATAAGATGGCTTGTGCATATACACAATGTAATTACACTAAAATAATATTGATATTCGATTTCTGCGGACTCTTATGAACATTTCAAACTCACTTCCGTTTCATTCAAACTCACTTCCGTTTCATTCAAACTCACTTCCGTTTCATTCAAACTCACTTCCGTTTCATTCAAACTTTCCCGTTTCATTCAAACTCACTTCCATTTCATTCAAACTCTCTTGCACATACTACTATACTCTCTTACATACACTACTATTCTCTCTTACATACACTACTATACTCTCTTACACATACTACTATACTCTCTTACATACACTACTATACTCTCTTACATACACTACTATACTCTCTTACATACACTACTATACTCTCTTACATACACTACTATACTCTCTTACATACACTACTATACTCTCTTACATACACTATTATACCCTCTTACACATACTACTATACCCTCTTACATACACTACTATACTCTCTCACATACACGACTATACACTCTCATACTTACATGTAAAAGGAGTTTAATAGTTTGAATGAAACGGAAGTGAGTTTGAATGAAACGGAAGTGAGTTTGAATGAAACGGAAGTGAGTTTGAAATGTTCATAAGAGTCCGCAGAAATCGAATATCAATATTATTTTAGTGTAATTACATTGTGTATATGCACAAGCCATCTTATACAAAGCAGCCGAAAAATAGAAAACCGAAACACTACTATGTATTTTTTTAGAAAACTGCGATTCAGGGTTAGAATTCTGCTATTGTCGTCTGATTCATTGAATCCGCTGTGTTTGCCAGGGTCTCACGGTGACATAGAGCCCTCCCACATGTCTGTAAGACCAATACTTCCTTGTTTACAAGCCTTACAAGCCAATGAGGCGATCACTATCAAAACGGTGCGTGTATACTTTGATTGACAGCTACACCAGCAGACAGCAAGGGTCGGGGACGGGCCTTAGATATCCTAATGGCCAATGGAAATACCTTTCTGACGATATCCAGCATGTCAAACAACGTCTCACGTGTGGTTTAGAGAACAAATGCGCAAGGGGTGTGCGTAAACTAGCAGGCTCTTCCCCAGAATCGGAAGACCCTGAGACCCTGGCAAACACAGCGGATTCAATGAATCAGACGACAATAGCAGAATTCAATCCCTGAATCGCAGTTTTCTAAAAAAAAACATAGTAGCGTTTCGGTTTTCTATTTTTCGGCTGCTTTGTATAAGATGGCTTGTGCATATACACAATGTAATTACACAAAAATAATATTGATATTCGATTTCTGCGGACTCTTATGAACATTTCAAACTCACTTCCGTTTCATTCAAACTCACTTCCGTTTCATTCAAACTATTAAACTCCTTTTACATGTAAGTATGAGAGTGTATAGTCGTGTATGTGAGAGAGAATAGTAGTGTATGTGAGAGGGTATAGTAGTGTATGTAAGAGAGTATAGTAGTGTATGTAAGAGAGTATAGTAGTGTATGTGAGAGAGAGTAGTAGTGTATGTGAGAGAGTATAATAGTGTATGTGAGAGAGTATAATAGTGTATGTGAGAGAGTATAATAGTGTATGTGAGAGAGTATAATAGTGTGTGTAAGACCAAGTATGAATTCTGTCCCAGACGGCCCCTCATACACATGCACACACACAGACAAACACACTCACACAGAGGTGTGCATGTACACGCAAACAATGAGACCCAGACACACGAGACCACACACACACAACCATTGCAGCACCACCACCTCACCCCAGCCTGTCTCCCCCCCCTCCCCCCCCAGCCGTGCACCCGGATGCTGAGCCGAGTGCGCACAGCCTTCACCATCAGAGCGCCCAGCATGGGGCGCCAGTGCCCCGAGACCACCGACGCCGAGGCCTGCGCTCTCAACCTCAACTGCTTCAACTACTTCTACAACATCACAGGTGACCGCACCCCCCCCCCCCGGCCGCCAGAGGGACAGCGCCCCCTGGGGGAGGGAGGGGGTACTGTATAATGATTTGAGACAGATTCTTTATTTAATTTTCTTTTTCTTTCTTTTTTTTTTAATGTATTTTTATTGTTTGGTAGAAGAGATGTACAGTGTCACACAGGTTGTAATATTTCACACTGGTTGTAATTTGTTATTTTATTAGTATTTTTTACAGTTTTTTTGTAATATTGTGTACTTGCCTCTATTAAATAACACATGAATATTGAGATGATTTTAGTTCAAATTGGCAAAAAAACGCTTTTGGATTTCTCAAGAACCTGCATGAAGCAGTGATTAACTTCACTCCCAGCCACTCTGCGTTTTAACACACAGGTTCTTCTTCGTACTGTTCTTGGACTATGATCGTTTGGTTGGGTCTGATGTGGGCAGACCGGCCATCTGTGAGTTTTCGAGAAGTGCAATTGGCACTGAATTAAAAATTAGGAATTAATTAATTAATGCTAAAATAATAACGTTTTTGATCGGGACCCCTTGTTGTAAACCTGCTGCTATGCATTGAAATCTATTTGTTCGACACAACATCTTGACGTTATAAAGATCTCCAGATGATCTCTTTTAGTGACTTTTGGCTGACTTTGCTCAGTACCACTCATGCAAGCACCGGATGTAGAAACCCTAAGCGCTTGACTGACTGGCCTCCTCATCCAATCAAGACGAGCCCACTGTTGCCACCTCCACTAATGGGTAGCCCCATCTCTCGTCTGCATATTAGCTGCATATGAGCCTGTTGCTAAGCACCCAATGTTTCTTTAGCACTGAGTGGAGTTCGACACACTCTTAATGTGCTTCTTTAAATATATTTATAGGCCAGCACTTATCCTTTAACTAATATGTATTTATAATATTATGAGCTATCACTGAGCTCATTAAAACTACGGCCTAACCAGAAGACTACCCTGCCATCCATTATTACTACCATAAGCATTATTTGTTTTACAGTAATAATAGTCTCCATCATCATCATAATCATCATCATCATCATCATCATCATCATCATCATCATCATCATCATCATCATCATCATCATCATCATCACCATCGTAATCATCAACATCCTCATTATTTTGTCATTATAGGTATAAGTATCGACATTACGAGTGTAAGCAGTCGTATTACTAACAGCATAAGTATACGTATCAGTAGGAGTGATATTCCTGCGACACTGGTAATCTCCATCTATCTGCTGTGAACATGTCCTCTCCCCTGTACTCTCTGTGTATTAGTCTGCCAGGCAGAAGCAGCTGCTCGCTCCTCCTAGTCTCCCAGCAGCTCCAGAAGAGATGTAAACACCCACAACAGCCCAGATAGTCACTGGCAAGGGGCTCTCTCTCATGTCTGTCAGGCTCACCCTCTCTCTTCCTCTCTCTCTCTCTCTCTCTCTCTCTCTCTCTCTCTCTCTCTCTCTCTCTCTCTCTCTCTCTCTTCCTCTCTCTCTCTCTCTCTCTCTCTCTCTCTCTCTCACTCTCTCTCTTTCTCTCACTCCCTTCCTCCCTCCCTCTCTCTCTCTCTCTCTCTCTCTCTCTCTCTCTCTCTCTCTCTCTCTCTCTCTCTCTCTCTCTCTCTCTCTCTCTCTCCCTACTCTCTCTCTCTCCCTCCCTCCATCCCTCCCTCTCTCTCTCTCCTCCTCGTCTTCATCCGCTCCCCTACGCCGTTTTCTCGTCCTCGTTTGTCTCTGCCTCTTCAAGCTTCCCCTCGTTCCTATTTCCTCACATCCCTTCCGCCGCCCTCCCCCCATCCCCTCCCCCTCAGCGGGGGGGGGGGGGGGGGCATCACAGGGTGGAGCAGAGCACTCAAATAGCGGCGTCGCTGCTGGAACCAGCCAGCCGTCTCCTGTCGGAGCGAGGCGGCGGGGGAGGCCCCTGTCTCCCCCCCTCCCGTCTCCCCTAACTCCCCCCCTGACGCCCAGACTCCCATTGAACTGTGAACTATTATAGATCTGTGAGTGTCACCGCATCACCGAGGGTGCCACCACGGTGTATATAAAGAGCGTTTGGGTGTCGGCAGCAGGTGGTTGTCACCGCATTATATACAGCGTGGGGAAGACACCGCGCTGGTGAGCACATAATGGGAGTCGCACCATTATAGAGCTGGTGGGTGACAGTCAGCACGTAGGTGGTGTTGGTGTCAGCACGTGGGTGCTTGCTTTGGGATGTGACCACATGATGAACTGCGTAGGCCTCCCTCCACATCACACAACCTGGCACTGGTGCCATTGGGCGGCTGTCGCTCCATTGTCAACCGCATGGGTGTCATGGCGATAAAGAGCCGACAGACGGTGGGAGTGGATGTGAAAGGCCCGACGTCAGGGATTGCGTCTTGGTTCGCTTTGCTTTGTGGCACTGGTGTCTTTTAGACGTTTCTTTTGAAGGCAACCTGTTTATTCTTCACATCCTGCCTCTCCCTTTGAACGATGAAAATGTTGAGACTACAAGGGTGTGTGCTGTAGAGCGCTGTGCAGCAAACTGCATAGGACAGGAGGAAAGGAAAGATGTTAGTTCATATGTCCCTTGTTATCGTCTCAGGGGCCAAACTAAAGTTAAAGACTCCCACTCCTCTAAATGAGTGACGAATGGTGGACAGACAGACAGACAGACAGACAGACAGACAGACAGACAGACAGACAGACAGACAGACAGACAGACAGACAGACAGACAGACAGACAGACAGCCGGACAGACAAATAGACAGACCGATGGACGGACCGACGGACAGATACACAGACAGACAAACAAACGGATGGATGGACAGATAGACAGACGTACAGGCAAAGATAGATGCATCTATAAAGAGAGAGAGATAGATATATACATGCATTGATAGACATCCATAGATAAACACATATAGATACGTAGACAGGTAGGTAGATAAGTACTTATATATCTAGATGATTGAAGATAGATAGAGGGACCATCAGTGATAAACAGTCTCTCTCCCAGCCAAGCCCAGCCCAGACAGATGGGGCGGGCATATGACAGGCCTGATGGCAGACAGGCCGCGCGAGGTGAACTCATACGGAGAGCGGGCGACCCGTCAGAACGCAGTCCCATCATCTGCTCTGATGGAGATCCGTGTCGGGCCAGATGGTGTTTGGAGACCCGCTTCAAATGACGCCGCGGCCCGCGAGACTCCCCGCGCCTGTGGCGGCGTTCAGCGGGTGAGGAGGCCGCGTAAACAACAGCTTGACGGGCTTCCTGTCACGAGCTCGGCGTGGGGGGGGGGGGAAACGTCCATAGAAAGTACGAGCGTTGGACTGAGTGGTGGAAAGGTCCAGCGCCTGGTCATGGCCTTTGGGCCAGGGTGTCAATAGTGGATTCACAGCATCGTGAACGAGACCTTAGCGCAGAACATTAGAATTATCGGTAGTTTTTCTGGCATCCATCCTTTGTCTTGGTCTTTGTCTTTTTCTCTTTCTCATTCTCTTTCTCTTTCTCTTTCTCTCTATCTTTCTCTTTCTCCACCTCTTTCTCTTTCCCTCTCTCCCTTTATCTCTTTCTCTTTCTCTTTCTCTCTTTCCCTTTCTCCCTTCCTGTTTCTCATTGTCTCTCGCTCTCTCTTTCTATCCTGACCAGTCTTTCTTTTCTCTTTCTCTTTCTCTCTATTTCTTTCTTTAGCTCTCACATTGGTTTTCTTTCATTGCGATTGCCTCTCCTGTGGATTTAGACTTCAAAGCTTTTATTTTGGGATTTATAGGTCAGTGCTGTATTAACTATCTCTCGTACGTGCGTAGGAGGAAGGTGTGCTGGCAGTATTCATTCGGTGTACACTGGCTCCGAGTCCTGTGTTACTGGGGGACACTCACACACTCATTTACCACTTCATTTCACGGCCTCTTATCCCAAAGTGTCTGAACACTGACTCGAGATACAATTAATTAAGGAGCATTTAGGGATTAAGGGGTATCCTAGAGTTAGTTTGAGAACTTTGGAGATCACACATTGCAGTTATCAGGTGACCCCCTAGCAATGAGACTATGGTGCCCACACACCATCTCCTCTGTTTCCTCTAAGCTTACTTTCGCCTTATATTTTAGATTGTTTTCGGGAATTAAACGTTCTGCACAAGTATGTTTCTTTCGGTTCTTCCATTTGTCAGGTTCTGAAAGCCCTCTCTGTGGACCGGTGTTCAAAATAACTGTGTTCCACTTCAAACACTCAAACAATGCGTCTGCTTTGCATATTTTTTATTTTCCAACAATTATGCTAATTGGGAGGTCCGCATTAAATAAATACATAAAATCCCAAGGATATTGAAACACAGGGAAAGTTTCACGGAGGGAGATGTCTTATGTCTGTTTTCTGGAGTGGGATGTTGTGGTTCTGATGTTGTGGTTCTGTTATGGTTCTGATGTTGTGGTTCTGATGTTCTGATGTTGTGATTCTGATGTTGTGGTTCTAATGTTGTGGTTATAAAGGTGTGGTTCTTATGTTCTGGTTCTGATGTTGTGATTCTAGTGTTCTGGTTCTAACGTTGTGGTTCTGATGTTTTCCTCCCTCCAGACTGGAGCACGTGTCAGCTGAGTGCGAGTGCCGTGTGCGGTACCGGGACCAAGACCCGGATGTTGGACTGCGTCCGGAGCGACGGCAAATCAGTGAACCTCAAGTTCTGCGAGGAGGTAAACGGTTCTAGGTTCTATCAACCATTCCCTTTTGATTATTTCTCTCAGTCCTACTGTTCTATTAATCTTTCTGGGAGGAGCCTCACACAGACTGGGCCGGGAACCAATGACCTCAGAGGGGAGGAGTTACGCCCTATTTCCCTTAAAGAGATATTCTACAGAAGAAAAGTAATTTGTGCGTGAACATAAGTGGCCAGTGTACACTGTGTCGATGTGTGGCCTTCACAGACACGTTTTATCACACCGAACTAGTACTGGCCAACTTTGTGTTTGCCAATTACACGCTTACAGATCCCGGCCTCCGGCGACGTGATTGGTTGAAATAAATATGAAGAGAAAAAATTAAACGGAGAAAGGGATTTGAGATCCTCTGGCTGCAGTCCTTAGATATTAATCTGAAGTCTGATTCCGGAGACTAAGCTCATGGAAGAGAAGAAGCTCTCGGAGCTATCTAAATATAGTACGCTGCTTATACCAGTCTCCATAAGCAAATAAGCATAAACATGCTTATGGCATGATACCTTATTTGACTACAATACCCACAAGCCTCAGTAGGGCTTTCCATCAAAAAAATGTGCTGTAAACCGTCCACGGTTTAAAAAGTAGCTTCATATGTTTGATATGCCAACTGAGAATTGTTACGACATTTTCAGATTAAACATCAATTAACCCGCAGTATTCGTCCACATAATTCGCTTATTGCTATTCTCACAGTGGCTCAACTCGACTATGAGGCCAAGAGCGGTATGAAATATTCAACAGAGGCTCCATGCTAGCGATGCTGCCTGTGCCTCAGGCTAAGGAGTTTATCCCTTTTACAATTTGTCCTGTCGGTCTCTAATAGGGGCCTGAAGGCTATGGTAAGAAGTGGCCCCCAGAGCTCTTTAACCTGTGGCCCCCATAATTACCATCTGGGCTTCTTCACAAAAGGAGAAAACCCACTCTGTCTCAGGGACAGCTTCACCGAAAAGACTCAGTGTCCCAGAGGGCCACAGCGGCTGTTGTTGAGCACCATGTATCATCCGGCTCGAGTAAAGGCCTCTGGGTATTGTTGTGTTTTCTGAGGTGCTGAGAACTATATCTTAGAGCAGTGGTTTTCAAACTGTGATTTTATCCAAGTTCGTCTCAAGCATAGTGTTGCAACAGGGGACAAAGAAAGTCGCAACCACAAACAATGTATTTATTTCAAGTTTCTTTTTGGGTTGCATGTCTAACTGATGATCATGTCTCTGCCTAATCTGATCATGAGTGTTTTCAGACTTATAAGGGGAATACTGCATTGATTTATGAAATGCATCTTCATTAGCCTTTCCTAATGTCCCTTCCTTTTGCAGCTGAATCTGGACAGGAAGTGGCAGATGAACACTTCCTGTGTGGTTGAGTGTCCGGTGAACTGTCAGCTCTCTGAGTGGTCCGTCTGGTCAGAGTGTTCTCAGACCTGCGGTTTACAAGGTAAGAAAACTGTGTTTTCTCTCTCAAAGGAGAACGTTTCTTTGGTTTTATGTCTATGTTACAAAACTACAACGAATTTCAATTGTGGACCTTGATGTACCCTAGAAGAATAGCTCTATACCTGGTATAAAGGTGTTACAACACCATGTGCTTGAATTAGACAAACTTGCCAGTATTTATTTTAAAAAATGAGCACATCCACAAAAAAAAAAAATATCTTGGCAAAGTTTCAGTATCACAAACAAAAAAGTCCTCCGCCGTTTAAATGAGTTTTGTTCATTCACAAAAACCTCACTACCTTGGGAAAGTTTCAGGATAACAAAATATAAGTCCTTCGCAGTTTGAACGCATTTTTCTTCATTCACAAAAACCCCGAGCACCTTGGGAAAGTTTCAGGATCACAAAATAAAAGTCCTTCGCAGTTGAAATTAGTTTTTCCCCGTGATGTGTCATCCCAGAAGAGGTGACAGCAAAACGCAGTCTCTGAGCCAGAAGTCGTGCAGCGCTGTGCATAACTTATTGCAGGGAACCCTTCAATGAGAAGATGCAGCCTCAGCGGGCGCAGGATTAACATGCAGGGTTAGGAAGTCATGCTCATCAACTCTTCACCGGGCGGGAACGGTTCCTGCACTGATGTTGGAGCGAGCGACTGATGCACACACACCTGCTAGACTGAGCATGCTCACTCAGCAGGAAGGGCCTGAAAAGCAGAAACGTTGACGGCAGGTCAGAGCTTTGAAAAATGCCTTGGCGAGTAAGGTAAATAAAATCTGTCACTCTGATACCGTATGATAAAACACAACAGAGGCATGAGGGTTTTTCGTTTTATTTATATAATTTAGTTTCATGTTTATGTTG
>NC_044058.1:22725181-22740181 GCF_902167405.1 Gadus morhua | reverse complement strand
TGGTGCTAGGTCTGGCTCAGGTGACAGAGGGTGCTACACTCCCAGCCCGAAAGTGAGACAGATACCCTTCATGACGTCAATCGGAGTGTGCTGTTAGTCACTGTGGATGCAAACATCTCGGGCTGAATGACACAGTAAAGAGGGGGTTTAGTATACACAGTAAAAGACGAACTAGAGAATCAAGCGAACCCAAATGTTATGATTTCCATGTGACTTTTGGTCTGGTCGTGTTACATTGTCTCGGTCACTATGGATTATGCCGGATTTAAAATATATATAATCGCAACTCAGGTTTGTTTGCTGGTTACCAAGGCAACGTTTGACGTGTGTGTTGTGGTCTAAGGGGGATGTGGCGTGTGGCCACGGGCTGCGCCACAGGAACACCTCCTGCTTCGTGTCCGACGGATCGGGCCGCGCCCCCCCCAGCCTGGTGGAGGAGGAGCTCTGCAGCGGCCTCCAGGCCGTCGCCGACGGCAACAAGGAGATGAGGCTCGTGGAGAGCTGCACCCTGCCCTGCCCAGGTAACCCTCGGTTACCGCGCTCTCATCAGCATCCGTTTACGCACTAGCTAGACAGCTTACTACAGCCGGGTTAACTACAGCCGGGTTAACTACAGCCGGGTTAACTACAGCCGGGTTAACTAATGCCGGGTTAACTACAGCCGGGTTAACTACAGCTGGGTTAACTACAGCCGGGTTATCTCATTACATTCGGGTCTCCCACAATGCACCTGGGGGGCAGGAGACTGCTGTCTTGTAAGCGATGGATTTTGTGATAAGTTATTTCTATGAGTAATTCAAAATGTTTTGTATTTTAAAAGGTTTTATTTGAAGATCCTGTTTATACAAACCGACCCCATAATGATTTGAAGAAACAAACAAAATACTATTCATCAAGTGTTGTGTTGTGTGCAATCAGGCAAACATAGTCAGACCAAAGATGGAGTCACTGGCCAGAGAAACGTTTAATTATTGAGAGTTATCTAGTTATAGGGAAACTGGCGACAGTAAAAACTTTAATAAATGACGTTGTGAAGGTCTCTTCTTCAGTGGTGAAACTTCAAGTAGTGCATTTATCGCCCAAGAGAATGGCAATCACAATATGTCATATTATTAGGGTTTGAAAGATGAGCTATTAGTAATGACTTATTACTGAAGTACTTCTATGATACCCTCATGATCTCTGCCTTAAGAGATCTACATTTAATAAAAGTAGAGCGTTGATAAAACGTGATTGATCGCATTTGACATTGTAATCACAGACTCCTCACAGGCAGTGAATAAATTCTTTTCATGAGTGTCTGAAATTAAACCCCATCATTTAGCAGAGCCTTTCAACCAGCGCGACACATTCTTCATTATTAGTCAAACGGACGATTGATGTCTAACATCTTAATCCATCAATATGGATCTAAGTGTGAGATTAAAATTGAGTGAATGCGTCATTCATACACAGGGCAGAGCTGGACATCTGCTGTTTATCACAGAGCTACGAGCCACTCAGAGTGAGGCTCTTCCCTGGTGAGGCCATCAATGCTTTGTTTAATTTAAAGTTCTCAGGCACACGCACTCAAACATCAACCGAAGCCAAGCAACGTCATCTCTCGTGGTTCACGCCAGCGTCTGTTTGAAACGGCCCCTTGTTGGCCCCACCAAGAGGAACTCAACTAAATTACTGACGGGCAACACTGTGTAGCCTCTGTCTGGTTTAACACCACCTCCATGCAGCATCACCACCACCATCTCCACCACAAAAACCCCTTTATCTCCACCACCAGCATCACCACCGCCACCACCACATCACAATCACCTCCACCACCTTCACACCAACCACATCAATACCTCCACCAACACCACCAGTACCAACCCCAACACCATCAATAGCTACCCTTACACCACCACCACCAATTCTAACCCCACCACCAACAACACCTTCTAGCCAGCCCAATTTGCCTGCAAGTCCAAGGCAGTGAAGCACTCCCCCCGCCCCGCCCCCCTCTCTCTCTCGAGCCCCCAGTCCAGAAGTCCTGGCAGACAATGTAGTTATTGAACAAAGACAGTCAATACAGAATGAAGAGGTGAACCCTGGCAGTTTGGCAGTGATGGAGTGCAGTAATTCAATCTCTTATCAGCCCTTCAGACAGTTGCACTCACCACCGCTCCCTCCACCGCAAACCCACACCTCAAGGTCAGCCCGAGTCGGCTGAAGGTCGATACTGCGAGCATACCTCGGTGTACACAGTACTTTCCAACCGCTGCGACCTTAGAGTCACTCGTCGCCCTCTGATGACTACCATCGACCCGTCGACCCTCATCAATCTATAAACTGAGGACGGCGTCAAACACGCCTGGCCGTCTGGGCCTTTTACTTGGCCATAAGGAGACAGGGATCTAACTAGCAACCCCTCCGGTCGCCAGTTTACCTGAGCGGTGTCCTTTTAAACCGGCATAACACAGTTCAGTAGATTAATGGTCTACACGTCACATGAAAACCAAGTTCTGTCTGTTCTATCCTTCAGGAGCCAATATATAATGGCAGGTTTTCTGCTTTGTGTGTGTGTGTGTGTGTGTGTGTGTGTGCGTGCGTGTGTGCGTGCGTGCGTGCGTGCGTGCGTGCGTGCGTGTACATGCGTCCCTGCAGGAGAGTGCTACCTGATGGAGTGGTCGGAGTGGAACCCGTGTGTGAGCGTGTGCGCTAAGGAGGCGGGGGTGGACTTCGGCTCGGTGCAGGTGCGAGTCCGGCCCGTCATGGCTCAGGAGCCCCAGAACCTGCAGCTGTGCCCGGACCAGGCCTGGGAGTCCCGTCCCTGCACAGGTACGCCTGTACTGGTCAATACCCCGGGAACAGGTACGCCTGTACTGGTCAATACCCCGGGAACAGGTACGCCTGTACTGGACAATACCCCGGGAACAGGTACGCCTGTACTGGACAATACCCCGGGAACAGGTACGCCTGTACTGGTCAATACCCGGGAACAGATAGTGCTGCAAGGGCCTGCGACTGGAAACCAGAGAGAGACCATCCCTGTACATCGCCCCTCCTTGAGACTGACAGGGCTAATCCTGCCCACTGAGGGGGATCTTGGGAGGGTCCTGAGAGTCCAGCTCACCAGAGTAGACTGTCCTTTAGCCGGGGCTGATGAACTGTCTCAGCTGAACGGACGCTAACAAATCGGCTTTTTCGACAAGTGATGATAAGAGTGAAAGAGACAAAATGAGAACCAAGACCTCGTCTGCCCTTTGGGAGTTTACTTTTGTGTTTTTTTTTATCTTGGGGGGAAAAAAGAGAAAACTGATCTGGAATTTGGAATTCCTCCAAAATAAGAGCCTCTCTCCTACGTGTTGAACACACACACACACACACACACACACACACACTCCTCCAGTGATGTTGTGCTGTCTCGGGTGAGCCTCAGAGCGGTCACTGCCCTGGTGCCCCCTGCGTTCGGTAAGCACCGATTGGTTGACAGGGTGCAGCGGTGCCTGTAAATTGCCTTCCACCAAACCCTCATTGCGAGGCCAGTGGTTCAGCGGGCAGTGAAACCCGCCAGCCCCCCCCTCTATAACCTCTCACCCAGCGCTCCCAGACAGCCCACCCAGCCCCGCCAGCCCTCTGTAGGATCCTCCCAGCCCCCCAGTGCATCTCTTCCAGCCAACCCCCCCATCCGGCCCTGCTCGTCCCCGTCTCTCTCTCTCTCTCTCTCTCTCTCTCTCTCTCTCTCTCTCTCTCTCTCTCTCTCTCTCTCTCCCCTCTCCCCCTCTCCCCCTCTCTCTCTCTGTCTCTGTCTCTCTCTCCCTGTCTCTCTCCCTCTCTCTCTCTCTATCCCCCGAGCCCTTGAGTCCTTTATGGCCTGACCTGGTTTAACAACCCCCCCTCCCCAACCCCCTTCGCCCCCCCCCACCCATTGGGGGGAGGACAAGGGAGGAAGAGAATAATACGAATGAGCTTTACTTAACCGAGGGACAGTGGGGAATGAAGAAACGCGTTTCATTTATTCTTTTTTGCTCGTTAATAAAGAGCAAATGAAATCCCGAAATGAAAGCATGGAGAGGGGACGGGATTGCGAAACGAGTTGAATGACAGGATGAGGCCGCAGGGAAGACGAGAGAGAGAACAAGAGGATGGGAGATTAAAGAAAGGTAGGAAGGAGGGAGGGAGGGAGGGAGGGAGGGAGCGGATAAAGCGGAGGTAGAAACCTGATCTCTCTCCGGTGAACCACAGCTCGTCTATTGATCCGGTAGACGATGATACTGTATTAAAACAGCCCAGAGGAGAGACATCTGCTTCTTTAAGTTCAAGGTTAAACACTTTCCTCCGCTGCCTCTGAGATTCCCCGACCCACGCAGGGCCATATAACCCGGGTCAGTGGCGCCGCGGATGGAGATATCGATAGCTGTAATTGCATTGATAGAAAGTCATTAAGCGAAAGCTTTTATTAAAGATTAAAGCGCTGGGCCAGGGAGGCCACTCTGGGCCGATACGGTAGCCCCCGCAGCCCGTGCTAATTAAGTAGATATATAACTTAGCGGACACATCTTTCATCTCCGTCTGTTAGTGCCCCGGCATAATGGAGCCGGTCGACGTCCAGAAAGCTTTTCGCCTGATAAATCAATGGAGTATCGCTCTCGTTTGTGAAGGTTTAAGATGGTTGTTGTCGGATTGCGGTCTATGGGTGCCACGACTGATTAAGATAACAATATGAACTCATGTCATCCATTCCTGTTATGCTAATGTCAATATGCTAGTTTGAATCTTTCCACTGTGCGTTTGTGCATGCGTTGGACCAAGCATATGGTATTTACATCCATGGTGTAATAAGAATGAATCATTCTTACCGATTCCAGACTTGTTTTGACATTTTGACAGATATTATCTGAATTGATTTGGGTCTACAAGTACTTTAAAAAAATGCGTGCAACCTGTTTTTGGCTGTGCTTTATCAGTCTGTAACAGTCACAGTCTGCGGATAAGTAGACGTAAGCCAGCCTTTCAAATTCACGACACTGTATTGATCCGGTGGGACGTTGTTATGCTGCCGCCTTGGGACTGACCGGCTGTCCTGTGCCTTTAAGACGGGGCCTGCTACGAGTACACCTGGAAGAGCGTCCGCAAGACCAACTCCACAGAGTTCAACACCTGGTGCCAGCGCTCCGATGGGGTCAACGTCACAGGTAAGGGTGTCGCACTTTCTCACTCTCTCACTAAGTCACTTATACTGTCTCACAGGTAACGGTGTAGCACTCTCTCACTAAGTCACTAATAGGTACAGATGGGATACACTCACTAAGTCACTAATACAGCATCAATGGTACAGGTGTAGCAGGCTCTCAGTAAGTCACTAATTGGTACAGGTATAGCACTATCTCACTAAGTCACTAATATAGTGTCAAAGATACGGGTGTAGCACTCTGTCACTAATACAGTGACACAGCTACAGGTGTAGCACTCTCTCTCACTCTCACTAAGTCACTTATCCTATCACACTAGACACTGCTGGTTGTCAGAGTTGCACGATTCATTCTTTGTTCATTGCATGATTTAAATTGGGAATGTGATATACATTGTCAGTTCTGAAGATGTGCATTTGACCGTTGCTCGATGCGTTTAGTTGCCGTAGAGCGTTCAGTGCCTTTTAGCATAACTCATGTCTTTACCTGACATTATTGATAAATGTGTATGCGAATACTCACTTAAGAACTTCACTTATAGATATTGATACTGATGTATGCCTAGGGGTCATCGGTCACTGGTCTTACTGGGATATTTGTCACTGAAATCCTCGGAGATCGAACTGAGCAGCCAAAATGGTGACTGGATAAATCAATGCGATGTGAATGATCACTTCCCGTGTGTATCCGGTGTGTTTCACACTGATGTCCTTTGACCCGCAGGCGGATGTCCTCCGATCAATCCGCCCGGAGACAACAGCTCCTGCGACCCCCCCTGCCTCAGCCCCAAGTCCTTCTGTAGCGAGGTGGGTGATGTTTGTTTGATACGGGTCGATTAACTGTCACTATTCTGACGTTTAGCAGATGTTTTCATCCAAAGCAGCTTGCGGTTAAAGGTAGGGCAGGCCAGTTGGAGAGGAGGCTACATTTTTTGAAGTTTTAAACCAAAAAATATATATTCTGTTTGTTACTTACCAACCGCAAAATCGCAGCCCTCCCTTTTGGGGGCGTGGCTTCCTCCAAAGCCACTCCCCCAAAGGGAAGGGTGCGTTTTTTTGGTTTGATACCCAACTATAGCTTACTCTCCAAATCGCCTGCCCTACCTTTTCATGCCCCCAAAACGCAGGACTAGCACGCTAGCTTTAGCATTAGCTCTGCCTAGCCTTGTGGAGGACGCCGGTCACGCTCAGTGAGTGCCCGTAGTTAGCCTGGTAGCGAGGTGGACAGACTGGTAGGCCATCTAGTCTTTTCATTTGGGATGAATTAAATGATTGGATAGGCTTATTACAGGCCTGCAGCAGTCAAAGATACCGTAGCACAAAAGCACAATAGCATACGTTTTAAAGATATGACCACGGCGGCCATGTTAGAATACATAAATCACAATAGCAGCCACTGAGGGAGGGGGCCGGGAGGGTAGACCCCAGCGTCTGACCTGCACTTTGATTTCCCCGGCTGGCAGCCAGACCACCGCTATCTCTCCTCCTCCAGCTAAGCCATTATAGAGACGGCACGCTTCACACACGTGTGTGTTTGAGTGTGGTGTGTGTGTGTGTGTGTGTGGGGGGGGTGAATCATTTATGTCTGGGTGAAGTGTTTGTGTGTGGGTGAAGTGTTTGTGTGTGTGTGTGTGTTTTTGTGAGTGTGTGTGTATGAGTCTGCATCTAGTGTGTGTAGCATCCGTGTGTGTGTGTGTGTGTGTGTGTGTGTGTGTGTGTGTGTGTGTGTGTGTGTGTGTGTGTGTGTGTGTGTGTGTGTGTGTGTGTGTGTGTGTGTGTGTGTGTGTGTGTGGCCAGTAACGGCTAATCCCACCATTAGGGCCAAAGTGCAGGGCTTCATCTTTAATGTGCCTCACGCGCCCCAACCACTCAGCACCAGCACACACAGCTCCCTTACAATGAGGTCCCAGGCTGCCCTCTGCTGGCCAGAGGTAGCATGTGCCTCGTTTTTCTGAAGACGAGATATATGACGTTACACTTGTGTCTGGTTGTGTTAACTATTCAGCTCCCAGATACATGTTATGTAAGTCATAGTCAATTATTAACATTTACATTTGGGGCCGTTTTCAAACGCTTTCATCCAAAGCGACTTAAAATACATTTGTCAGAAGAAAGAGAAACAACAATATAATACTATATACATATATAACAATATAATATAATACATACAATAAGTACATAATGATAACAACCACAACACACACATAAGTATCCCTATCCTCCCATCACCCTGCATCCACCCCCACTCCCCCTCCTGATGGCGGTCCCTTGCTGCCCCCTGCAGGCAGCGCTGTGCCAGTGCGAGGAGGGCTACACGGAGGTGTTGTTCTTCACTGGCCAGCTGAACCACTGCGCCCCCATCCCCGTGGTGGAGGTCCCCACGGCGGGGGACAAGAAGGGCGACGTGAAGACCAGCCGGGCGGTGAACCCCACTCCGCCCAGCACCATCCAGCCGGGCCGGTCGGGACGCACCTGGTACCTGCAGCCCTACGGACAAGGTGAGGGGGGCGACGCGGTCAGACAGGGGCTGCTCTGGGCGGTGGGTGTGTCGTCTAGGGTAATGGAGGGTGTAACCCCGTCAGTGGTCGAACCGGAGCGTGAGACAGGTTGTGAAGGAACAGAGGGTTGTAGGATGGGAGATGTCAGTCGAGGTTCTACAGGCCGTAACTAGATCTTATTTAGGCCGTGGATGTTTATATTTAGTCGTTCAACAGGACTACGCTTTCATCCAAAGCAACTCACAAGTGTGCCTGAGAACAACTTAAGCACACAATCGAAGCTTGATACAAAATGTGGGTACAGTGCATCTTGGCATTCAAATGTAAAATATATCTTAACCCCCATGCTGTAGTTCCACAGAGACATTAGGTAGTGTGTCTTCTGATGTCTGTCTGGCAGTTGGCACCTAACACAGTCCTGTCCCTGGAAGAAGGATTTCAAACCCTTTTGGATGCACTTGTCAAAGCAGTGTGACTGTAACTGTGATGAAGAACTATAGTGCACTTAACTCGACGTGCAGAACGCATCGTTCAGGGGAAAAGGTTCTGTCAAGTTAGCTACTTAACCTCGTAATTTATTAGCCTAGCTCAGTGAATGAGTAGCACAGGTAAGATATGTGGATGTTTAAAGATGTTTTGATTATCTGCTACATGTATGTAGCTTGACATCTAATCCAAACTAAACTGTGCTATGGTGACATTTAAAGCTGCACTATGTAACAATTTCACTTCATGTTTACTCTGCAAAAAAAGACCAAAAGTAGAATTCAAGAATTGAGTCAGGAACTCTTCAAGAATTACAAACCCCTTTCCACGAGTCATTCCATCTAGGGAATTGTTATCAATAATCGTTGAAATCGATCCATTTCTCAATGATAGTAACTCAGAAACTGTTGGTATAACTGTAGCTACAACTCAGGTCAAACGAGGCAGCAAATGGGAACGTTTAACATGGTTAAAGAGGGTTAAAACCTACCCTAGAGACATAGAAACATAAAAAGGGATTAGAACGTTTTTTGGCATTCAGCTCTGAGATGCACCAGAGGCTTAAATAAGAGCTGAGAGCAACATGGGTGGGTCGCTGGGTTCTGGAGCGTCCTAGCTGTCGTTGCAGAATCACACACTCCTCGACCAAGATATTAAGTAAAAGGACAAATCGTCACAATTCCACCTGTTATACTTCAAACAGCCTTGACTTGGATAAAGTATCGTTCATAACAAATGGAACACAAAACACAAAAGGAAGAATAATATTTTTTCCTGACGGTGCAGCCTTTTGATTGGTCGGTCTGTCTCCAGAGCAACTCAGTGCATTCCAGATGCACCTCGTTATGCAGCAGCTAGAGCATTCCAGATACACCTCGTTAAGCTGCAGCTGTGGTTTTCCAGATGCACCTTGGTAACTAGCTACTACGGTATTACAGGTACACCTCGTTAACTCGCTGCTAGGGTATCCCAGATACACTTCATTAAGTAACAGATAGGGTATTAGAGCTACACCTCGTTAAGCAGCAGCTATGGTATTCCAGATACACCTCGTTAACTAGCAGCTAGGGTATTCCAGATACACCTCGTTAAGCAGACGCTATGGTATTCCAGATACACCTCGTTAAGCAGACGCTATGGTATTCCAGATACACCTCGTTAAGCAGACGCTATGGTATTCCGGATACACCTCGTTAAGCAGACGCTATGGTATTCCAGATACACCTTGTTAACTAGCAGCTATGGTGTTCCAGATACACCTCATTAAGAAGACGCTATGGTATTCCAGATACACCTCGTTAAGCAGAACCTATGGTATTCCAGATCCACCTCGTTAAGAAGATGCTAGGGGTGGTTGTGGGCCTCTTGCTCAAAGATCCCCACAGGTTAGTTTCGGGGGACGTTGGGGGTTGGACCCCAGCGCCTCTGGGCGGGGGAGGGACCCCTAACCCCGGGGTATGGGGGGGTCCCGTATGGGGGGGGGTTGTGACACTGCCCTCCTCCTACAGATGGGAAGCTGAAGATGTGGGTGTACGGCGTGGCGGCGGGGGCCACGGTGCTCGTCCTGTTCATAGCGTCTATGATATACCTCGCGTGGTGAGTCTGACGCCTGCTCCTCATCCTCCCCCCGCCCCTTCCTTCTCCTCGCCATCTGTGACCAAGACACCCGACCCCCCCCCCCCCCCCTCTCCACCCTCCAACCACCACCCGTGATCCGTTCGTCCATCATACCCCACCTTCCTCCTCGCCACCCGTAACCATGACAACCCCCCCTCCCTCCCCAGCCTCCAACCCTCACCCATTATCCCTTCATCCATCTCCCGCCCCCCCCCCCCCCCCCTCCCCTGTCTCCCGGTGACCAAGACAACCCCTTCTTCCATCCTCCAACAACCACCTATCAGCCCCCCCCCCCCTGTTGACATGAATCAAGTCATGTGATCGCCAGACACTTTTATCCTGAGCGTGAGACTCTGATCAATCAGAGAAACCATCAGACATGCAGAAGCCACAGAGCAGAGCTCCGGGCTGGGCGGCTTTGTAGATCTGTACAGTACAGCGATAATTATGTGTCAGTGGTGGTGCAAACACACCCTGGATAGGAGAATGATTGGCGAGAGCACAGGAGATACCTCCTCGCCGGGCTTCAAGTTCTGCACTTGTGCTCGAAGCACAACCACAATGGTTCAGACCAATCAGCGTCCTCCAAGGAAACACCACCTGCTGCACGCAGATGATGAAGGCTGATTGACAGGCGCTTCGTCCAATCACCTCCCGGGTGTTTTGTTCGAACCCGCCTGCCTTTTTCCAACCGTTTCCAAGGAAGGCTTTCCAGATGGTTCTGTGAACCATATGGGGTGTCAGGCTGAGGGCAAACAGCTACAGCTGTCATCACATACCAATGCGCTTTCTCAATCAATCCCCCAACAATTCCCACATTCCCACAGAACAAAGCTTCCCTCCTCCCAACCCATTCAACGCCCCTTTCATCTTTTGTGTATTTTTTTTTTTCTCCATCTGTCGTCCAATCAGCCGCTCTTGTGCCAAGGTGAGGCGGGCCCTCAAGGCTGAGGAGGCCCCCTGCAACGGGGCAGTGGTCTGGATTGGCGGTGACGCCCACGAGCTCACCTACACCTGTCCCGAGTGCCAGCAGTCGGCCCACAGCGAGGCTGTAGACTAAACACACCTATAGGACCTCCTTATGGGGACCCTAGCGTGGGTCGGTGACATCTGACCCTCCGCTGCTCTAAAAGTCCAACCGTGACCTTTGCTCCCCTGCTGCTCTAGGGGTCCCGCCCTGAGTGGCTGAGAGCCTGTGGTGGAACAGGTAAAACACGTCGGACGTTTGTAGTGAGGGCTAGAGTAGTAGTAGATGACTAAAGAGTGTGTGTTGTTGTCCCCAGTGCTTCTTAGTCAAGCGAGTGAACTGCAAACTGACTTAGGTTAGGCTTCTGAGGCCGGCTTAAGCCACTTCAAAAAGCTAGGCTCATTGATATATGAGTGAGTTTGTTTAGTATACAATACTTTTGCCTAAGTGTGTACTTGTATTAAGTTTCCGTCTTTAAATGTATACCATTAATAGTACTTTATATGTATACTTTGGCGATTTGGATTTTGTTTGCATCAACCAAGTAGATTCATTTGAAAGCTTTCGATGCATCGCTCTGTTCATCTAATTGTTCTCTCCACATTTACGCCACCACAGACAAAGGCACTAGTTGTGAATCAGGTCAACAATTTATTAGATTGCCTAAAGTTCATGCACACCAACGAGCCTGAGATCCATGGCAGCTAAAGCCAGTGGCTCCCTGACGACGGCCCCCGCAGCGAACCCAACCCCCGGCGGTAATTAGTGCTCTCTAGACCTCCGGTTTGCGGCGTCACAAACCTAATCCCCGTCGCTCTCCGCGGGCCTATCGCTGCCTCCGCTTTATTAATACGAGGTAGGATAAACACACGGTACTAATGAAGTGGAGCTATAGAGAGTCTGCCGAGGAAAGGGTCTAAAGGACACGCGAGTGGGGAGGGATTAAACCCGAAACCACAACAACAGCAACAACACAACTTTATTCAAATTTGTGCCGACACGTGCGACTTCTTCACTTCGGGTCTCTAGCGGCGGGTAGAGGTGAGCTCCGGGAAACGCGAGCAAACCGACCTAAAAAAAACACCTTTTAAAAAAATAAAAGGAGGTGCGACTTTATGTTTAGAAACATCTCCCGATCGAGAAGTGATAATAATACCTGTCGTCACGGTAACACGTCGGTGCCGACGCTGCATGTAAATGAAGCGCCTCACACACCCACCGCGCCTCCAGCAGAGCCAGAGACACAACTCTCTGCACCATCTGGGCCCTCGCTTGCTCCCTTTGCCTCATCATGGAAGTCGGATTACGATATTTATACATTGTTTGTATTCAGGCGGTACACCTTCTTCGGCGCTGCTTAGACGTGGCCATATGGGCTGCAGACAGCATCGCTTGTGGGATTTAAACTTAACTTGTTTGAAAAGAGTCTGAAAGAAGCTGCTGGTGTAGATTAGTGGGTAGGTATGCAGTTACGTGCGTGTTGTCCGTCCTCGTAACCGCCGTCACCCTCACTTCCTGTGCGTAACTCTGTCTTTGTTACCATGACCCACGTCGCATCCCCTGTTTACTTTGATCTTCCCACTCCCTGTTACCCGGTTACCCACATCCCTGGTACCATGTCACCCAATCCTCGTTACCATGGAACCCCCCCCCCAACAGAGCCCCATGCAGAGTTTTGGATACAACACAACAAAGCCTACTAATAATAATTAGTATTATTAATAATTTCCCATGATTCCATGCCATAACCCTCCCTTTGCATCTGGTTGCCAATGGCTACTGATCTCATTCCTCTAGGGTCGAGCTAATTCGGTAAATGGATCAAACAGATGCAAAGAGGTCAAACCTCCTCTTAGTGCCTCGAACTCCACGACTGCATTGGTAGGAGGACAGTAGTTACAACAAATGGTCGACTGACTGTTTCTTAACTTTTTTTCCCTGCGCAGCAAGAAGCCAAAGAGGCCTCAGAGACAGAGGCAGCAGAACAACCGCCTGAAGCCCCTAACCCTGGCCTACGACGGAGACGCCGACATGTAGTCCTCCCTGGCCCCGACTGAACCAGGGACGCGGGCGTAGTTCCCGGTGGCCGCCACCAGAGGGCGGTCATGTCTGCAGTGTCGTCGTTGCTGAGAATGTCCGAGCAGGGGGATAGGGAAATGACTTGTGGACACACCATTTGGATTAACCCACTTTGAGTTGCTGAACCCCCACTCCGCACCCCCCCACCCCCAAACCCCCCGCTACCACAAACATACAGATCCGCACCCGGGCGGACACATATCACATTCTCACAAATAGTATTGACACACACACACACACACACACACACACACACACACACACACACACACACACACACACACACACACACACACACACACACACACACACACACACACACACACACACACACACACACACACACACACACACACACACACCCACCAGGGCCTTCAGCACCTCCACCATCCACAGGAAATGCCTTTTTTTTCGTTTTTCTTTTGTTGTTCCACTTTGAGCAGCAGAGCGATGGATCGGGGAGAACTTAACCCGACGGCACCGTCTGGGACCCAAACGCCGGGCAGCGTGGCCCAGCGCTGGACAACAGCCTAGCACCCCTCTTCTCTCTTTCTCTCACTCTTGCTCTGTCTCTCTACCTCAATCTCTCTCTCTCTCTCTCTCTCTCTCTGTCACTCTCTCTCTCTCTCTCTCTCTCTCTCTCTCTCTCTCTCTCTCTCTCTCTCTCTCTCTCTCTCTCTCTCTCTCTCTGTCACTCTCTCTCTCTCTCTCTCTCTCTCTCTCTCTCTCTCTCTCTCTCTCTCTCTGTCTCTGTCTCTGTCTCTGTCTCTCTCTCTCTCTCTCTCTCTCTCTCTCTCTCTCTCTCTCTCTCTCTCTGAGCCGCAGGAGGCTCAAGGTGCTCACGGCGTTTGTCGCTTTGCCAAAAGCCACAGGGAGGAAGGGGATGAGGATGAGGAGGAAGGGGGTCCATCGCCTAAAAGGCTTGGATCCCAGTCTTTTCCCCAATCCTCGTCTGGCTTTTTGCTCAAAGCTCTTTTACTGTCTTAAACAAAAGGACCACATTGCTCTCTTTCTCTCTCTCTTCATCCCGTTTCTCCCTCTCTCTCCTTTCGTCTCTCTTCTGTTTCAACTCTATCCTTCTCTCTCTCTCTCTCCTCTCTCTCTTCCCCAACCCTCTCTCTATCTTCATCCATCCTATTCCTCTCTCTCTCTCTCTCTCTCTCTCTCTCTCTCTCTCTCTCTCTCTCTCTCTCTCTCTCTCTCTCCCTCCCTCCCTCCCTCCCTCTCTCTCTCTCTCTCTCTCTCTCTCTCTCTCTCTCTCTCTCTCTCTCTCTCTCTCTCCCTCCCTCCCTCCCTCCCTCTCTCTCTCTCTCTCTCTCTCTCTCTCTCTCTCTCTCTCTCTCTCTCTCTCTCTCTCTCTCTCTCTCTCTCTCTCTCTCTCTCTCTCTCTCCATCCCTTTTCATCTTCTCACTCCCCTCAACTCTCTCTCCACCTCTCCCTATCTCCTCTGTCATCACCGGGGCCTGTGTCGGAGGTCAAAGGTCGTCCGGGGACATGTGCGTAGTTTCCATCTCTACATCCACACAAACCTGCAGAAGGCGGGGCCCTGCCTGGCTCCTCTCCCCCCTCCCCCCTCCCCTCCCCCCAAGCCTGCCTCACCCCGCGCGGTGGGGGACGGTACAGCGGGAGTGCTCCGCTACCTTGCACTATATTAGTGCAGCATGAAATGCACTGAGGACTCAAACCTACTATTGCCATAGAAACACTGAACCAGAGCCCTACTGCTTCTGAACCTACGACCCAGAGCCCTACGGCTTCTGAACCTACGACCCAGAGCCCTACATTTTCTGAACCTACGACCCAGAGCCCTACAGCTTCTGAACCTACGACCCAGAGCCCTACATTTTCTGAACCTACGACCCAGAGCCCTACAGCTTCTGAACCTACGACCCAGAGCCCTACAGCTTCTGAACCCACGGCCCAGAGCCCTACAGCTTCTGAACCCACGGCCCAGAGCCCTACAGCTTCTAAACCCACGGCCCAGAGCCCTAAAACTTCCCAACCCGTGAGACGTGACCCCCCTTCTTCCTCTAGACCTGCGGTACTTGTACCGTGTAGTACGGCAAAAAAAAAAGAAAAGAGAATATAAATATATATAGAGAAATGTATCATATTTTGCAGAGCAGGATGTTTGTGTGAAGTCTGCGTAGAGATTCTATCCCTCCAGATATCTTGGGTTGTAGTC
>NC_044058.1:22705181-22715181 GCF_902167405.1 Gadus morhua | reverse complement strand
GACAGTGGTCAATACATCTACATTTGCCTTAGGCCATTTAGCAGAAGCTTAGATCCAAAGCGACTTCCAAAAGTCTTTGTCAGAAGAAAGAGAAACAATATATCGTTGGTCATTCAGATTGTTTTCTACTTTCAATAAAAGATGCCATCGCAATGCAGGTACATAACCAGAAATACAGAAAGGTGATACAAACACACATTTCTGTGTCACAGTCCCATTAATCCATATTACAGAGTCACACCTTTTACAGATTTTTCTGTGGTATTATAAGCCAAAACTCGGTATCCATTCAAGCACCAGGGTTTGAATAAGCCTGGGCAAGTCTCGAGCCTTTCGACAACTAGAAATTGGATTACATTTGTTTGTTTAATCCGATCCTATCGGGCCAACGTCAACCACAACAATCGTACAAGCTGCAGCGAATAGAACAAAGTCCCTCTCATCCCTGTGGCAACTGAAGAATGCCCCCCCCCCCCCCGAAAACATTATATTAAATGTCCTTGAAAATTACCCTTGCGTCTCCCAATATGACATATGGCTACCCGGTATCTCCACGACACTATTAGACAGACTATTGTTCCACGACTGAGGGACGAAAGGCCGCTAATCGAAAAACAAGTGTCCCCTCGCATTATCACTCTCGTCACATTCAGCCAGTCGCCCGCCCATCCATCACATGCTGGCTTCTCCAAAACCACCGCGGGCTACATTTTCAATCTCTCCCTCCGCACGTTCAAGTTCAGCCCATGCTCCTCCCTCCACCTCCTCCCCCTCCACCACCACCACCACCCCTCCCTCCACTCCCCCACAAAACTTCCCCATAACGTTTGAGAGTCACCGCAGTGTGCTCGCTCCCCAACCTCGACCCCACCGTTCATCCACAAAGTCATCCGGTGAAAGAGAGAAGACCTCACTTTAACGGTATTGATCGAGGGGGTGACGCTGGGGGTTAAGGCAGCCAATGTAAGCGGTTGTGCCGCAGATGGATGCGTTGTCACACGTCTCTGTTGGACTCGGCCGATCACTGTCAGACTCCTCTATGGGGATCCGCGGCCGCACCTCGGCGGGATTGTTAGGAGAGCGAGGGAGAGGGGGACCATCCATCATCCATTCAGGGTACATTCAGCAGGTAATTGTCTGGTGTTTCACCGTGTCTGCGCCCAAGATGCGCTCCATTCATCTCCAAGGAATACCCTTAATCTCGATTAGGACAGCACACCGGCCCACACAATATACACATACACAGAACGTCTTCACATGCTGCTGCAGGGGGCTGTGCGTGAGCGTGGGGGTGTGTGTGTGTGGGGGGGTGTGTGTGGGGCTGTGTGTGTGTGTGTGTGTGTGTGTGTACCTGTGTGGGTCGCTCTGCACATATTGTTTGAGACCTTGCCGGTCGAAGGAGGGCATTAATCCTATGAGCAGTGCGAAAAAAATGGCCGTCTTTGTGTGTGATTGTTGTGGGTTTCTAAAGGTTAACGGTTTCCACGAGAGACACAGGAACCCCTCAACCCATAACAAACCACCCTCCATGTGTTTCCCCCCCCCCCCCCCCCCCCCCCCCCCCAGGCGACCGGCGGCCACTCCCTCACCTCGGACGGCAGCAGCGGCCTGAGGGACAGCCCCAAGTCCAAGGCGCGGACCTACTGGAGCCAGAGCAGCAAGGCCGTGTCCATCA
Source organism: Gadus morhua (assembly GCF_902167405.1). NCBI lineage: Eukaryota > Metazoa > Chordata > Actinopteri > Gadiformes > Gadidae > Gadus > Gadus morhua. The sequence continues at coordinate 22,713,506 of NC_044058.1, read as the reverse complement.
GCCGCCTGCTCTCCGAGAGCCTGTTCGCCCGCAAGAACTTCACCTCGCTGGACCTGAGCTACGACGCCGCCCACCCGGCCGACCTGCAGCAGGAGCACTGGAGCTGGCTCTACAACGCCTCGGCCGCCGCCGCCGGCGGGCCGGACCCCGACCCGCGGCCCAGGACCAAGCGGAGGCCCATGGTGAAGACGGGAAAGTTCAAGAAGATGTTCGGCTGGGGCGACTTCCACTCCAACATCAAGACGGTGAAGCTCAACCTGCTGATCACCGGCAAGATCGTGGACCACGGCAACGGCACCTTCAGCGTGTACTTCCGCCACAACGCCACGGGCCAGGGCAACGTCTCCGTGGGGCTGGTGCCGCCCACCAAGGCGGTGGAGTTCCGGGGCCAGCCGCCGCCGCAGCACCACCACCACCCGCCGCAGCAGCAGCAGCAGCAGACGGCGTTGGAGGCCAAGGACACCAAGCTGTTCAACTGTCGGGTGGAGTACGAGAAGGTGGAGCGGGGCACGCGCAACACGCTGTGCGCCCACGACCCGTCGCAGAGCTGCTCCCAGGACCAGACGCAGAGCCACGTGTCCTGGCTCTGCTCCAAGCCCTTCAAGGTCATCTGCATCTTCATCACCTTCTACAGCACCGACTACAAGCTGGTGCAGAAGGTCTGCCCCGACTACAACTACCACAGCGACACCCCCTACCTGCCCACCGGGTGACCTGCCGCTTGACCGCGCCGGGGACGGGGTGTGTGTTTGTGTGGGTGTGGGTGTGTTTGGGTGTGTGTGTGTGCGTGTGTGTGTGGGTGATTGTGTGTGTGTCTGTGTGTGAGTCAGGGTGGATGTGGGTGTGGGTGAGTAAGAGTGTGTGTGTGCTTGTGTGTGGGTTTGCGTTTGTGTGCGTGTGTGTGAGTGCGTGTGTGAGTGTGTGTGCGTGTGTGTTTGCCTGCGTGTGTGTCAGTGTGTGTCAGGGTGGTGTCGACGAGCAGTCGGTATCATTTGGTTGGAAAACACGCGCTACTGAAGAAGAAAAAAAAAATAAAAAAAGGAGGCTTAAAACCTTAAAGTGTTGACTGTTCTGAGCTTAATACCTCCGCCGCGGGACTGTTCGCTCTTCGGAGACGACCCTCCTAAAGGTCAGGGGGAAGCTTATATTAACTTTACCTTTATCGTGTACATACAGTAGCTGCAGACACTCAAATCCTGAAGCCATATCTAGCGAGGAGCGACCCTGTGTATTGATGATGTAAATATCAAGAATATCCGCAACCAAACAATCGAAAAGCGCCCCGACAAACCCTCCTTCTTCTGACTGAGTTGTTTACGCCGCACCTGTACTCCCCCTGATAATCCAGCTTCCTGTCTGATCCCATCGCTCAGAGATAATCACCGCCGAGCAGAAGACGTCAACGCCAACCCAACGAACCCTTCAGCGTGTATTAAGCCGGGGCAGAATGGGCGTTGTGTGGAATCATATTGTCGTGAGTGTTTATCTGCTGTGCGTAATTATTAGTGACTGTACCGGTCGGCTGTCGACGGTCGCGTCTCCATCTTCCATGCATGAATCATACGTGGTAAACAACCAAATAAAAGCCCACATGTTAATTTGGAGGACCTGTCAGATGTTATCTACTTGATAATGATGTTTCTCTGGACGTGTGTTGAGTACGAGGAGAGGATTCGGTGTGTCTGGTTTACGGCGGGCTCTGGTTCATTGCTGCACCGCACTCACATAAAACAGCAGCGCACGCTTTGTGGTTTTAGAGTCGTAGCGTAGGGGGCTTACGATGCATGGCAATACGTTTAGTTTTAAATCATCGTCCGATAACACCAGGGGGTGATGTCCTGTACGCAAGAACACAAAAGGTCAGAGAAGCAAGACCGGGGAAGGGAGTGTGACGTTTTAGCTTCTGTGTTATAAGATAGAACGTTAAAGGGTAACATCACGTTGGGATCAAGTTCCTGTGAACATTACTTTGAGTAATGGAGGACTGCAGATTGAATACTGATCAAAATAATGGTTGAACAGCAATGGTTACAATGAGTTAAAAGTGGAAATTAAAGTGGACACTGATGGACTCTGCTCACCAATGACCTCTGAACCCCCTATCCTGCCGTCCTCCTGATTCAATCAGTGCTTTATTAGTCCATTCGTCAGGACAATGCGGAGAGAGAGACATGACCGCGGGTTTAAAACATGACACAGCTGTGCTACATGTAGGGTAGCTAGGTTAAAGGCTAATCCCCAACACGGCCCCGGTCGACCAGAGTTATGGATTCTAGTATTCGTCATTAAGATAAGAATTAATCCCTCATCGTTGATCCCGGACAGGGAATTCCGGGTTAGATAGCATTGGTTATGAACCCAGCTCAAGGCTGCTCACAGCGGAGGACATCGGGGGACTGGAACCGAGAACCTTTAAAGTTCGGGTTGGACACCATCCGGTCTCACATCCAGACCTCTTGGGAGGATTCCTGATCAAACAATGTAAAAACATCGTAAAAACCAATACTTTACAGCCTACATAACGGGAGAATGATTGGGACGCTTGTGTGTCCCGTATGACAGAGGTGAGCCCGACAGAGCCGCAGGAAAAATAACGTGACACTGTAATGGGAACATCGTTTGGTAGAGGCAACTGCTCTACGGATCAAAACCAAACACATAAGGTTTATGTGTTTGGTTTTTATTTTTCTTTGTGCTTTTTTAATATTTTTGATAAGATAATTTGTTGTGATTGTAATTTTTTTCGCTTGTCAGAGTCTATCGAATCATACTACTCACTCCATGTAGGCCTACGCTGTAATAATATGGGGAGCATATCTTGATAGTGGGCATGTGCATGCGCAGAACCACAAGGTAGTTGGCAACGAGAGCGGTCGGTAATGGCGGCGGATGTTTAAATTGCCTATTAAAGCCTTCATTACATAGATTGGGGAGAGCGGACACAATGTGAAGCGTTTAGCGGGAATGAACGCGCTGTGCGGGATAAGTAGCTTTGCTGATTCGCCACCAACGACGAGAGGGGGAACGGAACAAATGCCAATAGAAAATTGTTAAGAAGTTTAAATGTGCACCTTGGGGCGAAATCGCTGTGGCCTATTTAAAATCACGATACGCTTAACGAGAGTGTGCGCTTGTGTACGCCGCACATTGCCTCTTAATGGCAGCCCGGGTACAAAAAAGAAAACAGTATACAGAAACATGTGGTGTGTTGTGCTTCAAGAAAGGTGCGTGTGTGTGTGTGTGTGTGTGTGTGTGTGTGTGTGTGTGTGTGTGTGTGTGTGTGTGTGTGTGTGTGTGTGTGTGTGTGTGTGTGTGTGTGTAGGCATGTGCATGCATGCACGTGGGTTTGCACCTGTGCATGTATTTGTGTGTGTGTGGTAGTGTGTGTGTGTGGGGGAAAGCACGAGCGTGTGTGTGTGTGGGGGGGGGGGGATGTCTGTTTATATGTGTGTGTGTGTGTGTGGGGGGGGGGGGGTCTGTTTATGTGTGTGTGTGTGTGTGTGTGTGTGTGTGTGTGTGTGTGTGTGTGTGTGTGTGTGTGTGTGTGTGTGTGTGTGTTTGAGATGAGCGAGTGTAAAGATAAATTTATGACACTTTGGATCGAGGCCGGCAGAAACCTCTAGAATCACCAGACTCGTAAATTGAGAGCATGTTTCTGTCGTCAAGTCGCGGCGGTGACTAATGTCTCTAGCGCGTCGCGGCAGCGGCGGCTTTTTTCTATATTCTTCCCCTCATATCGCTCCGTGGCCTTGAGCTGAACGATGCCCCCGAGACGGCAGCGCTTTGTTTTCCTCTTTTCGGGTCTATTTTCTGCTCGTCGTGTTCCAGCGCTGTTCCCTTTCATTGTTTTCATTTACTGCAACATGGAATTAAAGGAGACGGCCCTTACCCTGTTGTCTGCTGCAGATTTACAACGGACCTAATCTCCCGTGGATCCCCAAACAGGCCCCGGCGCAGCAGACTTTTACAAATTAATTTGATTTCGAGGCTCTGGTTTGGAGAGATTTGCTCTGCTGCCGTCCAGGGATGTTTTCCGAGTCTTTTACAACGCAAAACACTGTAGTAATAAAGCATACAATTTAATACTATACTAGTGTGGAACATTTAAAAATGACAGAGTAAAGCTGCGTTCTTAAAGGTTTACACAAAATAGTATTAAATCTATCCCATAAAGTGGATTCAAGAACATGAATATATACACATCGACAAATCTTGAAAGTTAAAAGCGGATTCTCTGAAACAGCGATTTACGCGCCTCTCTCTCTCTTTCTCCCCCCCTCTCTCTCTCTCTCCCCTCTCTCCCTCCTCCTCTCTTTCTCTCTCTCCCTCCCCCCTCTCTCTCTCACTCCCCCTTATCCCACACTCTCTCTCTCCCCCTCTCTCTCTTCACCTCTGGGAGCGAAAACAGGTGAGAAGGAGGAGGAGGTGTGGGGGAGGAGGGGTGGAGGGGGAGGAGGAGGGGGAGAGGAGGAGGAGGAGGAGGAGGGGTGCTGCTGGGACAGTGTCAGATGATGGAGAGTAAGGTCGCCCCCCCCCCCCCCCCCAAACCCCGCCCGGCTGGGAGAGTGTTTGATCGCGCTAACACAGAGAAGAAGAACGCAGTCGCACCAGGTGCGTGCGGCACACACCTGAGGTACCAGTGTGTTCCCCCGTCCCCCCGCTAGAACTGGTCTGAACCCCAGTATGGTCGGACCCCCCTCCTCTCTCCTCTAACTCCCCTCCACGCTCTGATTAATGGGGTCCGGGGCCGGTGCTGTCACAACACCAGAGAGGATCATGGGAGTTCTCCTTCAGCGGTCCAATGACAGCCAGCGGAGGCTGGCTGTCATTGGACCGCTGAAGGAGAACTCCCATGATCCTCTCTGGTGTTTGTGATAGGAGTAAACAGATGAGGAAACCACTGGCCTTTTACTGGTCTGGGGGGGGCAACGGGTTCTGTTGGGGGAGGTGGGGCTGGGGGGCGGAGTCAGAGGCCTGACATTTGGGTAGGATTATAGAGACCTCCGGTGTGTGCGCCATGGGGGCGGAGCCTCTGGGAGAGCAGATTATCGGTGGGTTTCTGGGGGTTTGTTTTACAGAGATGAGAGCCTTTGGTGTGAGAGAAGATCAGAGGTGTGTGTTAGCCAGCGTTCAAGCTCTAATCATCCGTCACACACACACAGACACACACACAGATTGAAAGACATACACAGGCACAGACACATCAACCGCACACTTACACACACACACACACACACACCTGTACAGGCAAGTGCGCACAATCACATGTGCACACACACGCACGCACACACACACACACACACACACACACACACACACACACACACACACACACACACACACACACACACACACACACACACATACACACACACACACACACACACTCACATGCATGCACAAACATACACACTCATATGTTCTCACATGCAGACATGTGCCGAGACAAAGAGACACAAACTTCAATGCTGCGTAAACTGCGTTTGATGTTTTCCATTCCCTCGTCCGTATTAAACGCCTCTATCAAACAATGGGCTTGTGTATTATTGTTGTTGTTATTATTCCGCTCCGTTTTTTCTTCTCTGTGTGAATTTGAATTACAAATAAATGAATCTGAACTCCATTACTCAGACGGAAATGAAAACTCAGTGATGGTGAAACGCCCGTATCAGGTAAAAAAAACGGAGGAGAATTAATTAACCTTTGTCATTTTTAATTGCTTTGGTGACAGCTGTCCTTTGGAGCCGGAGCCGTCAGAAAACACATACACACACACACACACACACACACACACACACACACACACACACACACACACACACACACACACACACACACACACAAACACACATACACTTGTCAATTACTTTGGCGGTGAATAGATTAAAACGGCAGTGAGCATGGAGTCATTTCATTAGGGGGGATTTGAATGCCCTCCAGACATCGGCAGGCAGGTATGAATGCTTCTCAGCCCCGAGACGCGACGCGCAAAACCAACAACATATGAGCGCCGCGGAGTGAGCGGTGGTGACGTGAAATTAACTTTCCGCTCCGTTTCATTATTTTTTCCTGCTCAAAACGCCATCCGGCAGAATAATTGTAATTGGAAAACGGGGGGAAAACAGTCTTGGTATGAGGGAGGCCAGCAGAGTAATCTGGAGAGAGAGTCCACCTTTCCTCCAACGCGTAAAACATATCAGTGGTTCAGAAGGGGTTCAATACTAAAGTACCGTAGTTTGGAAGCAATTATCAAAGGAAGGCCAATCGTGGTCACTTATGTAACATATTTACTCATACAAATTATAGTAGCCCTAATGATGCATTTTATCAGAAAATACCATGGTCGTTTCTATCGATAATTTACACAACAATGAAGATTTTATAGCAACCCTGGGTAACTATTAGGGAGGGTGGGAATCCCAGTCTAGAGGTTACTGAAGCTACTGGGTTCGATCTCCAAGAGACACCATGTACCCAACCACGCACCCTTCAGACTTTAGAGAATGATGACAACCCCTCCTCGCCTCTGAACGATCTACAAAGGACAGCTCCTTAATGAGAGGAGGGGAGACACCACAGGGAGCTGGGGGGATCGCTCTCTGGAATGGAGGTGGGTGTGCGCGTGTGTGCGTGTGTTTGTGTTTATGTGTGTGTGTGGGGGGGTATTTGTTTGTGCAATGTGTGTGTGTGTGTGTGTGTGTGTGTGTGTGTGTGTGTGTGTGTGTGTGTGTGTGTGTGTGTGTGTCTGTGTCTGTGCGTGCATGCACTTGCGTGTGTGTGCGTGCGTTTGTGTGTGCGCATGTGTTTGTGTTTCTATGCATGTGTTTGTGTTTGTGTATGTGTGTGTAAGCGTATATATGTGTGTGTGTGTGTGTGTGTGTGTGTGTGTGTGTGTGTGTGTGTGTGTGTGTGTGTGTGTGTGTGTGTGTCTGTGTGTGTGTGTGTGTGTGTGTGTGTGTGTGTGTGTGTGTGTCTGTGTCTGTGTCTGTGTGTGTGTGTGTGTGTGTGTGTGTGTGTGTGTGTGTGTGTGTGTGTGTGTGTGTGTGTGTGTGTGTGTGTGTGTGTGTGTGTGTGTGCATGTAAATAAGGATCAATGTGATTCGCTGTGATCCAGTGGTTCCAGCCTCTGATTTAGTCCCACAAAACTGTTTCCGAGGATCTATCGGCCACCTGGTATGAAAAAAGTAAAATAGATAAATACACACGCAGGGGCTGAGAAAGCACCAGCGCCGCCTTTGGACACAATTAGTACTGCAGGAACGCCATGGCCGGTGGGAAAGAGAGAAGGAAACTCAGCAACACTGCTTATGGTCCCAGTGTGTTTAATTAGCCAACACTAATTAACACAAAACATCCCCACCACACATTACAATGCAAAACATGATGGAATGCGCAAAGCAACACTATTTCAGTAATAATAACAAGCCATAATACTACTGAACAATATTTACAATAAATCTATTCAATTGTTTATATTATTGTACCTGCAGCACCAGTCTTTTATTTCTTAACGCCTACAGTCCTACTTCTGTATGCTTGTCATCTACAAGGGAGAGAGAGCGAGATAGGAGAAGGAGAGAGAGAAAGTGGGGGAGGGAGAGAGTGATAGAGAGAGAGGAGAGAAAAAGAGAGAGAGAGAGAGAGAGAGAGAGAGAGAGAGAGAGAGAGAGAGAGAGAGAGAGAAAGAAAAGAGAGAGCGATAGAGGGGGGAGAGAGATAGAGGACACAGATAGAAAGAGAGAGAGAGAGAGAGAGAGAGAGAGAGAGAGAGAGAGAGAGAGAGAGAGAGAGAGAGAGAGAGAGAGAGAGAGAGAGAGAGAGAGAGAGAGAGAGAGAGAGAAAGTCGCTGAATTACACCCCCACGTCAAAACGGCATCACGCTGCGTTTTGCATCCCAGCGCATCTGCACTTTGTTTTTTCCGTGTTTGGCTGAAAACGAGGTGAGTGCCGGTGTGAGTGTATGTGCACACGCAGGTACGATGTCTGAGTCGCTCCCCACGGGCCTGGCAGCTGAAGCCATCTGAAGCCGGCAAGTGTGCAGTGGAACTGGCCTGTCTGCGCGTGATATTTATGTGTCTCTCTCCACCCTGCGTGCCCCGAACCCCCCAGCGCTAGAGGTGAGACCAGCCGCCAGCGCTGCTGACAGAGATGGACTAGTGGGAGGCCGAGAGAGAGGCGGGGGAGACGGGGGGGAGAGGAGAGGAGGCAGAGAGGGGGGAGGAAGAGGAATTGGGAGAGCGAGAACGAAAGACTGAGGGGCAGAGGTGGAAGAGAGGGACGGGAGGAAAGGGGAGGGAGGGAGGGAGGGAGGGAGGGAGGGAGGGA